>NW_026891725.1:213254-349053 GCF_015708825.2 Lethenteron reissneri
GACGTCTTCATGGCACAAATCATTGTTGAGATGGAGGAGTTGTTGCTTCCTAGACGGGGAAATGGACACTTCCAGACGAAGGACTTGATGCTTTGTCCGACTCTAAGGCTGCTTATTCTCGGCCTTTGCGCCCCTCAATCGGTGAAAAAAATATAATGAATCGTGTATACTCCAGAGTATTCGAGGAATTTTTTTTGCTAGGGTCAGATGGCGTGAATATAAATGCTGTGAGTGTCGTCAAGTCCTCCACCACCCGATATGGACAATTAGTGAATGTTTGCGCCAATTCGTTACGAGCATCATCATTCTACACTGCACTATACACTGCCCTGTACTATACACTACACTATACACTGAACTATACAGGATGAGAGCCGCTGACTTAAGGGCACCGATGAGACAAAGCCATAGCCAAGAGACTTCCTCTGGCACTCGCCAATCATTTGTAACGCCACGGTGGCTAGGATATGTTAACTACCTCGCCTGGTACACAGGATGTCATGGGTTCGATCCCAGACCCTTACATCCACGGTAGCTAGGAGATGTTGACTACCTCGCCTCGTATACAGGAGGTTGTGGGTTGGAATCCGACCCTGACGCCTCCGGTGGCTAGGAGATGTTAACTACCTCGCCTGGTATGCAGGAGGTTGTGGGTTAAATCCCAGACCCGAACTCCAAATGTTGACTGCCTCACTTGGTATACAGGAGGTTGTGGGTTCGATCCCGGACCCTGACGCCAACAGTGGCTAGGAGATGTTGACTACCTTGCCTGGTATGCGGGAGGTTGTTGGTTCGATCCCGGACCCTGAGGCCACAGTGGCTAGGAGATGTTGACTACCTCGCCTGGTACGCAGGAGGTCGTGGGTTAGATCCTGGACCCTGACGCCCACAGTGGCTAGGAGATGTTGACTACCTCGCCTGGTACGCAGGAGGTCATGGGTTCGATCCTGGACCCTGACGCCAACAGTGGCTAGGAGATGTTGACTACCTCGCCTGGTACACAGGATGCCATGGGTTCAATCCCAGACCCTCGCATCCACGGTGGCTAGAGGATGTTGACTACCTTGCCTGGTACACAGGAGGTTGTGGGTTCGATCACGGACCCTGACGCCAACAGTGGTTAGGAGATGTTGACTACCTTGCCTGGTACGCAGGAGGTTGTGGGTTCGATCCCAGACCCTGACGCCCACAGTGGCTAGGAGATGTTGACTACCTCGCCTGGTACGCAGGAGGTTGTGGGTTCGATCCCAGACCCTGACGTGTGGTAATTGACGTAGCATGCCGGGCTGGGTGGATGTTTTTTTTATAACTTTTAACGAGCGACCAATCATCGCCGATTGAATCGCCGCGCTTCTGTCAAACGTCTCGTGTCTGAAGTCGCGCGAGAGATTCGATTCTGGTACCCCGCCAATTGTCACCCCTCCTTCAACCCCCCCCCGGGAGAGTGAGCGCGCGTGTGTGTACACGCGTGTGTGTGTATGTACACCTGTGTGCATGTAAATCGGTGGGGAGCGGTGGTGCAGCGGTTAGCGTTTCGCTGCGTGACCTGGGTTCGATTCCCATGTAGTAAACATCGCCACTGGGGAGACAAAGGCGGCCGGGCGTGGTGGCGCTGGCCACCCACCCCCTCGTGTGCCGTGCCGGCAGCCTTCATAGCTGCTGCTGCTGCTCGCTAAGAGCACTTGCCCCTACAGTCTGTTAGAGGCTACACGGGGAAATCTTTGTGTCTTTGCGTTTTGTGAATCGGTTATGTTTTGTGGTTTTAAATTAATATCAATAAATTATGGTGAGGAGATTCGTGCAAGGATCCGCGATGCTCCGTCCTTCCATCCGTCCGTGCGTCCTCGTCCGAGATCTTTGGCGCCGGAGAATGGTTTTATGGATTAGGATCATCATCATCGTCGTCGTCATCATCATCACACTCCGTGTGTTTCTGTCTGTCTGTCTGTGTGTCTGTCTGTGTGTCTGTCTGTGAGTGGCTGGCTGCGGTGCCATCTGTTGAGGAAGTACTGAAGGCGATCCAGAGTCTGAGACCAGGAAAGGCACCGGGCAGAGATGATCTCCCAAGCGAAATGCTGAGGGAGGGTGGCGTTTGTGCACAGACTGTCCTAGATGACATCATAACAACAGTCTGGGCCACTGGACAGACTGGAACAACTACAGGGGGATCTCACTTTTCAGTGTGCCGGGAAAGGTCCTGGCAAAGATTATTCAACATCGCCTTGCTAGGCACGCTGAGGAGAGGCTTGCGGAGCCCCAATGCGGTTTCAGGAAAGGGCAGTCCTGCAGAGATGACTATTTTCTGTCGGTCTGCTACAGCAACGGTGTAGGGAATTCCAACAAGACCTACATCTCTGCTTCATTGACCTGGTCAAGGCCTATGATACCATATGCAGGCCTGGGCTCTGGGTTGTTCTTCGTGCTTTCGGAGTCCCTGACCCTCTACTTATGCTCATTAAGGACTTTCATGATGGTGAGCGGGTCCGGGTAAAACTACGTGGCGGGGAGTCAGAGCCATTCCCTGTCCACCTTGGGGTGCGACCGGGTTATCCAGTGGCTCCAACATTATTTAACATCTATTTCGACCACGTAGTTCATGAGGCCTTTAGTAGCTGTACTGGAGAAATTTCCATCTGGTACAGATACAATGGGAGGCTGATCGATGCCTGGGTGCGGTCAAGGGATGGCTCCCTATTGGCAGAGGCGACGAACTATAAAATTGGCACCCCCCCGTTTAATCACATTTTCCTATTACATCGAATAAGGAATAACAATTTAAATTGTAATGAAACATTGTATTTAAAGAAGCAAATTTATAGAAATTATATTACATGGCTCACTCAGTCACTGTCGTAGACTGGTTTACATTGTCTACAAAAGATGATTTTTTCTTGATTTCACTGTCGCAAACTGGTCAACACGTAATCAAAATCAGTTTTTTCCAATGTTTCTCTTTAAACGCTAAGAAGAGCAAGATGGCTGAGACGATCTTGTCCCATTAAAGCACGCAAATACGACAAAATAAGTTTCAATTTGCTGAACGACCGCTCACAGCTTGCAATTGAAACTGCTATTGCAGTGAAATTCACAAATTCGGAAATATTTCGTCTCCATAAAACACAATAAAACCAAAAAGATCCAAAGGAGTTTCTGGTATAACTTCATTCCCGGTTACTGAGCAGCATTTTGCAATCTCCAATTTCTGTGATGTCGGTGTCATAGAAATTTCCAAAATCTGTGCAATTTCGACGAATTGCAACGACATCTGTGTCAGATAGAAGAGTTTTGACGTCCAGCAGAAATCCTAATTTTGTGTTCAGGACTTTTAGTCGTAAAAACCGTGTTGACATCTCCTGTTGAAGTCGATAAAATATGCTCTTCATAACGCGCACAATTTCTTCTTCTGCTGAAAGTCCTGCATCTCTTGCCAGTTCTCCTGGCATCTTCCGACGTCGCCTAATTCTTCTGTCCACATCGATCCCCCAGGCTGTGCATCTTGTTTTGGCGTTTTCTACAGCAACTTGGCTCAAATCATCACTAAGCTTGACAAATTCATGCTCCAAAAATTCAAGATCAGTTGCTGCTTTCTTGAAATTCATAGTAGGATCCTGTAAGCGCTTCTGAACACGATACATTTTCCAAGAATGACATTCCAGAAATGTAATAAGACTATGAAGTTAAAATGTAATATGCATGCCTGTAACTGTTCTGCATCACTTCTGGTTTCAGGCGTCATAGTTACGTCCTCCGATAATTTGTCTAGCAGCCCTACTAGTTCATCCAGTCTTTCATGGATAGCTTTAACAGCTTCAGATCGTGCACTCCAGTGTGTATCAGGCCGTCGTAGTTTCCGCCACCAAAAAACAGGCCACTGACTAAGGCTGAAAGACTGCACCTGTCTGTTGTTTGGGACGTTCTTTCATGTAAGTTCTTAATAGGTGCGCGTACCAAAATGGATTTACATGACATGTAGGCTGTGTGTGGCGGGATATATAAACTTTTAGGTTGTAGATGTGTTGTATGTGTTGGTATTATGAAATTTTGATGAAAATAATAAAAATTAATAATTTTCCGAAAAATGCGCAATTCGCATTAATTATGATAGTGTGTGTATTAATACGCATAAATTATGATAATGCGTGTAATTATATGCATAAATTATGATAATCGTAGTAATTTATGCGGAGGCTTGCGATTATGTTAATGTGTGCAGTTATGATAATTTGCTTAGTTTCGTTTATCCAGAGTTATCAATCAGGATAACACGATTATCATAGATTCATTTACCGATTATCCTAGTGTGTGTTATAATATTTTAGGTCTCCATTTTCATATCTCATCACAGGATACAGTTGTCAAGAATAAGACAGTTTTGCATGGACTTGGAAGGAACACTCGATATGCTTCTGGATTACAATTTTATTCTAACAAGCACGTGACATTCTATCATGCAGGTCAAACATGCGTCAATAATTCATGGGCAAGATTATGCAATTAACTAATATGAACGACAAAAACTTATGCAGTTGTGACATTATGCAATTATGCAATATGAATAACGAAAACTCTTATGCATTTATGTAACTCGACGGCAGCAACTGCTTTGCACGATCAGTTGATATTGAACGCACCACCTCGAAATGGCCACCCTTTTTGAAACGAAAAGACAGTTTTTCTTTTAAAGTCTTATTCGTGTGCGTGCTGTGTGTGCGTTGTCCCCTCGTAATATTAATTGTGTCGTTAGCTTGTGTGGTGTGGTAGGATACGAACAGCTCCTGCTGCTCCCTCGCTCGGCGTGTCGCTCGGCTTTTGCTCTCTCTCTCTCTCCACTGCTGGATTGAGCGGCGTTGGCACGATGTTCCTTGAAGAAACTTGCTTGCTTGGCGCTTGATGGTTCCGGGGCTTGGTGCTGCTCGTGCGCTCTCTCTTTCTACTGCTAGATGACGAGTTGGCACGATGCTGTCCTTGAAGATGCTCGGTCGCTCGTGTCGCTCGGTGTCGCTCGGTGGCGCAAGGTGTCGCTCGTTGTCGCTCGTTCAGCGATCTCCGCCTTTCCTGCGGGTTGTTCGCTGGTCGTCACTCTGACGAGGAGCGATGCTTCGTTCGTGGCAGGGTGGACGTTGGCGTCTTTGTTGGCTTCACTCGCAGCTCTGCGACTCAGGGTAGCGATTCTTCTCAGGTGGTGCAGACCTCGGCTTGTAGCTACGCGTCGCTACTCCGCAAACCTCGTCATTCTGAATGACAGGAGCTTCTTCGTTGGCGGCGACGAGGAGAGATGGAGCCACAGCCCTGGAGATCTGTGATGGGGGCCAGAGCCCCTGTCGATCTGAGTTGTATGGATTTTCCTTCGGTTTATATCGGAAACTTCCACTCGGCTTCCCGAGTTGTTCAAAGGCTGTGTCATAAAACCTTCCTGTGGGCTGAACCATCTGCGTCCGTGTGTGTGTCCGTCCGTGTGTTTCGCGTGCGTGTTTGTCCGTGTTGTGGGGAGACAAAGGCGGTTGTTTCCACGGTGGGAGCACCCGGCGCATGCGCTTATTTATTCGAAGACGTGTTTATTTCCTTTGAGCCATTGCCCCCTTTATGGGTGTCATTTCCTAGCTTGGTGCCTGTGTGTGGAGATCCTCTCGGAAAGACAAAGGCGGCCGTGTTGCTCGCTTCCCATGGGTGTTGTGTTTGGTTAATTTTGAGAGCCTTCTCCGCCCTTGATTCCTCTTCTACTTTAATTCCGTACTTATTATTTGACTTCTTGTGATTATTTAATCTGATATCCCGGCTTATCTTTGTTCAGAATATAATTATCTCTTCCTCCGTGTCTCCTGGTTCTGCAACCCCCCGCCTGCAATTCCCCCCCTCCCTTGTTCCTCTTGTGTGAATTTAGGGGAGTTTTTTTTTTTATTACCTTATTGCCCCCCCTGTCATGTCCTCTTTCCTTTGAAATGAGGTATGCGCGCATCTGTGGAAGTGTGGGGGCCTCTGTGGAAGTGTGGGGGCGTGTTCGTTCCCACGTGGCCCCGTGTCTATTAAAAAAACAATATTATATATGATGGCAGAATAAGCCTTAAAAAAAAAATAATATTAAAAAAAAATAAAAAGGGGGTACATACACAACAGTCCGCCCGTTTGAAAATTATCAGGGGTCGATTTGGCCACTGGCGAATTTTCAAACAAAGTAATGCCCCCTTTTTATGTCATGAATCCCATCAGCCGCCCTTACTCTCGGCGGTTATTTCTTACGACGCGCGTGCACGTATTACCATCTTAACCTGGTTACATCCGAAATAAGCAAAGAAAATAAACAACACGTTAACATCGATATTGCGTTACATCGGTTCTCATACATCATAACTCCAGCGAATATTCATTTTTGTTTTTGTTAAATCCTGGTTACATTTGAATTAAGCAAAGAAAATAACAACCCGTTAACATCGATATTGCGTTACATCGGTTCTCATACATCATAACTCTGACGAACATTCATTTTTGTTTTGTTAAATCCTGGGAAACGCTAGGTAGCGGTTTCGAACGCATTTATGCGTTACCTTCCTCATGTTGCCTGGTTTACCACTTATCACTTTGATAATTTGATCACGGTTTTCGGGTTCGTTTTTGTAGTTTCCTCTCTCACTCTCTCGCGTCGTGGGAGTGTGTGGTGAAAAATTGTGCTGCACGTAACCAGAATTCGCGCACACGACCCATTTTGACACTTGGTTCGTGGCATTCGCTCTCTCTGCGATTACATGCACATTTGCCGAGTCAGTGTGTCGACTTAATTCTGTGCCTCGTAATGTTGCCCTCTTTGTTTTTACGAGTGTGTTAGATTCCAACACCATTCCTGATATGTCATGAACATTCGTCTCCATTTTAGCACTCCGATCCACATACATTTTGGTTTCCCTTGGATATTTTCCATTCAAAGGCTCACGCCTGCGCTCCTCAGGGCGTGTCTCTGTGTTCTCTCTTTGTCTCTGCTGTCTGCTATCCACCGTCCGATCACACTTCAATTCAGCCCTGTCACTTGCAGCCTGCTCAGGGTTTAACACCTCGGCGGGTGGGGCGCGTGTTGGCCGCTCGCTCGCACTCACTGTGGATGGTTCATCACGTATTTGGACCGCATTCTGTGTTATTCCTCTATTCC
This sequence comes from Lethenteron reissneri, assembly GCF_015708825.2. Classification (NCBI taxonomy): domain Eukaryota; kingdom Metazoa; phylum Chordata; class Hyperoartia; order Petromyzontiformes; family Petromyzontidae; genus Lethenteron; species Lethenteron reissneri. The sequence goes on from NW_026891725.1 coordinate 220,393, forward strand.
CTCTTGGTATAGCCGGTGGAGGAATTGGTCGGAATTGGATCGATTGTGTTTGACCTCCCATCCTGCGATTCTCCTGAATGTTCGCATCCATACCTCCGCGGTCTGTGTAACACCTTCCCGCTAGGTGGTTATCTTCCCATCTCTGTGCGTAATTTGAACCTTGCGTGTGTCGTGGGATGGGGTGTTGATATGGTTCTGCTCTGAACCTCTCCCTCCTGCGATTCTCGTACATTTTTAGCCCAGTATTTCTCCCATTTGGGTGCCAAATTTTTCCTGGATTGTTACCTCGCCATCTTTGTGGGTAATTTTGATCTTGTGTGTGTCGTGGCATGGGGTGTTGGTATGGTTCTATTCTGAACCTCCCCCTCCTGCGATTCTCCTGAATGTTCGGCTTTGTGCCGCTCTCATTCTCGTGCCAACCTCTCTCTGGGTTATTTTGCCATGGGTGCGTGCGTTTCTGCTCTGTCCTGCATTGTGGGACTGCTCGGTGATTTTTATTCCTCTCTGAGAGGCTGGGTTCCTCATCCCTCTCCCTGTGTTCTGGATCCGAATTATGATTCTTAGCTCTGTACAACCATGCCATGTACGCCTTGCTCTCTATGCGGCGTAAGGATGCGGTTTCTGGATTCAAAACCATCCTCACCCTTTCTGTAATCTCTGGGCTCAAGGATTCAAAAAACATAATTTTGAACATTTTATCTCCTTCGTGGTATTGATTCACATCGCCTGCATAATACGCTCTTTTAAATTGGACGAGGTAGTCACGTGGATCTTGGTCCATGCCCTGGGTCATCGATTTTACAGCATAAAACCCCTCAGTGAGTGTCGAATATTCTCCAAACTTCCGAATCACTGCCAGGCTCAATTGTTTAAAATCATTTCTAACCTTGTGTGGTAGTGACTTTACCCATGGAATAGATTCTTTATGTAAGGTCCGTTTCAACAAACTCGCTTTTTCATCCCGTCTCCTCAGCCCTCTAATCATTGCCTCCTCTTCTACGGTTGCGATATGTGTGTGGATATCCATAGTCTTATTGTGGGGGTCAAAATCGGGAATTCTGACTAGAGCCTTGTCCATCAATTTAAGGGTTTTACTGGTGAATAGGTATTCCGAAAGTTGATTGCCGACAGCGTCATCATCAAACAAGTTATCATCAGGCAATCTGTCACTTTGGTCTGTGCTGTGTCGCTTGTGTTTAAGTGGTGTGCATTTTCTGTGTGCGCGCCCAGTGCCGTGTCGCTCGTGTTGCCATTTTCCTTCAGTTTTTGCCTCTGCCCTTAGTGTACCATGTCCTGGCGATTTTATTTTAACATTTTTCCTCCCTCTATCTGTGAAGTTGTCAGTCTCACATGTTTTTGTTTGCATATGTATCTCTCCATCCCTTCTCTCGAATTGTGAGGGTTTCCCTTTGTCAATGATTTTTTGTTCGATATCCATAATTTTTGTGCGATTAGTCCCTGGACTCTGTCCACGTACCCAAGAGTGTGATTTAATGTTACTTCCATATTTATTCTGTGGATCAACGTCTGTGAGTTTCGCTGGTGTCGCGAGCACTGATTTCTCTCCCGTTTCCTTTCCAAATTTTCCCTCATTCCACAATCCCTGTCTGTATGCCTGTGTGAGAAGGCATGAGTTCTGTCCTGCCTTTCCTGCAGTTTTTACATCGTGTTCGCCTTCGTTACCTTTTATCCAGTCAATTAGTTTCCCCCGAGGTGTGTTCGTGTTATCGATACAGCTCCCTTCCCATATGTCTCTCTGACTGTACTGCTTTGTAACAGATTGGTCGGTACGTTTAAATACGAGCTCCCCGTTTCCCGTAACCCATTCAAAAATTATTCTTAATCCTAGCATCTTAGGTATGGCGGAAGTTACTTTGACATTTCTTTTCAGAGTGCATATAAACAATTATCTCACAGAGTAGTCAATTCGACTCGAGCTATCTGTTATTTTCCGATTCAGAGTGCGTACCTCTAACACCATTTATCACAGGATGCAATTGGTTTGATACGATATTATCTTAATTCCACTCTCTGTTTTAACCTGCTATTCTGGGTTTTAACCTTAGAGGGCGTTTTTTTGTTTTCCGCCCGTTCACAATTACCATGCAATGTTCGATCCTGATATTCTGGTTAACACGAAGTGATTCATTCCATCATCCATGCAAAACACTGTCTGCGAGAGATCCCGGACGACGCCACCCATTATGTTGTATGTGTTGGTATTATGAAATTTTGATGAAAATAATAAAAATTAATAATTTTCCGAAAAATGCGCAATTCGCATTAATTATGATAGTGTGTGTATTAATACGCATAAATTATGATAATGCGTGTAATTATATGCATAAATTATGATAATCGTAGTAATTTATGCGGAGGCTTGCGATTATGTTAATGTGTGCAGTTATGATAATTTGCTTAGTTTCGTTTATCCAGAGTTATCAATCAGGATAACACGATTATCATAGATTCATTTACCGATTATCCTAGTGTGTGTTATAATATTTTAGGTCTCCATTTTCATATCTCATCACAGGATACAGTTGTCAAGAATAAGACAGTTTTGCATGGACTTGGAAGGAACACTCGATATGCTTCTGGATTACAATTTTATTCTAACAAGCACGTGACATTCTATCATGCAGGTCAAACATGCGTCAATAATTCATGGGCAAGATTATGCAATTAACTAATATGAACGACAAAAACTTATGCAGTTGTGACATTATGCAATTATGCAATATGAATAACGAAAACTCTTATGCATTTATGTAACTCGACGGCAGCAACTGCTTTGCACGATCAGTTGATATTGAACGCACCACCTCGAAATGGCCACCCTTTTTGAAACGAAAAGACAGTTTTTCTTTTAAAGTCTTATTCGTGTGCGTGCTGTGTGTGCGTTGTCCCCTCGTAATATTAATTGTGTCGTTAGCTTGTGTGGTGTGGTAGGATACGAACAGCTCCTGCTGCTCCCTCGCTCGGCGTGTCGCTCGGCTTTTGCTCTCTCTCTCTCTCCACTGCTGGATTGAGCGGCGTTGGCACGATGTTCCTTGAAGAAACTTGCTTGCTTGGCGCTTGATGGTTCCGGGGCTTGGTGCTGCTCGTGCGCTCTCTCTTTCTACTGCTAGATGACGAGTTGGCACGATGCTGTCCTTGAAGATGCTCGGTCGCTCGTGTCGCTCGGTGTCGCTCGGTGGCGCAAGGTGTCGCTCGTTGTCGCTCGTTCAGCGATCTCCGCCTTTCCTGCGGGTTGTTCGCTGGTCGTCACTCTGACGAGGAGCGATGCTTCGTTCGTGGCAGGGTGGACGTTGGCGTCTTTGTTGGCTTCACTCGCAGCTCTGCGACTCAGGGTAGCGATTCTTCTCAGGTGGTGCAGACCTCGGCTTGTAGCTACGCGTCGCTACTCCGCAAACCTCGTCATTCTGAATGACAGGAGCTTCTTCGTTGGCGGCGACGAGGAGAGATGGAGCCACAGCCCTGGAGATCTGTGATGGGGGCCAGAGCCCCTGTCGATCTGAGTTGTATGGATTTTCCTTCGGTTTATATCGGAAACTTCCACTCGGCTTCCCGAGTTGTTCAAAGGCTGTGTCATAAAACCTTCCTGTGGGCTGAACCATCTGCGTCCGTGTGTGTGTCCGTCCGTGTGTTTCGCGTGCGTGTTTGTCCGTGTTGTGGGGAGACAAAGGCGGTTGTTTCCACGGTGGGAGCACCCGGCGCATGCGCTTATTTATTCGAAGACGTGTTTATTTCCTTTGAGCCATTGCCCCCTTTATGGGTGTCATTTCCTAGCTTGGTGCCTGTGTGTGGAGATCCTCTCGGAAAGACAAAGGCGGCCGTGTTGCTCGCTTCCCATGGGTGTTGTGTTTGGTTAATTTTGAGAGCCTTCTCCGCCCTTGATTCCTCTTCTACTTTAATTCCGTACTTATTATTTGACTTCTTGTGATTATTTAATCTGATATCCCGGCTTATCTTTGTTCAGAATATAATTATCTCTTCCTCCGTGTCTCCTGGTTCTGCAACCCCCCGCCTGCAATTCCCCCCCTCCCTTGTTCCTCTTGTGTGAATTTAGGGGAGTTTTTTTTTTTTATTACCTTATTGCCCCCCCTGTCATGTCCTCTTTCCTTTGAAATGAGGTATGCGCGCATCTGTGGAAGTGTGGGGGCCTCTGTGGAAGTGTGGGGGCGTGTTCGTTCCCACGTGGCCCCGTGTCTATTAAAAAAACAATATTATATATGATGGCAGAATAAGCCTTAAAAAAAAAATAATATTAAAAAAAAATAAAAAGGGGGTACATACACAACAGATGTGTGCAGTAGTTTCAGGCTGCCGCGCCCGCTGCAATAAGTTATAATGTAACGTTGTAAGCCTAATTTTGGCGCCCCTTTACCTTGGCGCCTGGAACATATGTACCCCCCTGCCTCCCCCTAGCTACGCCTCTGACTGGTGATGACCGTTAGCGAGAATTGAACTCCGATCGCCAGGTTCATAGCACATTGCTCTTTGGTTCTTTCGGTAAAGTCACGTATAAAGATAAAATAATAAATTAAATAATAGCATACTAAGTTTCGATTGCAACACAAGCAATTATCATCAGGTATTAAAGAAATAGCAACAAAAATCTAACCAGAAAACTATAGACAGACATATAAGCAGACAGATATCACCAAGATACATAGAGAGAGAACACACATCGGCACACAGAGAGAGAGATCGTCTCTGTGACGAGGCCTTAAATAGAGAGAGGGGGTGGGGGCGGAGAGAGGGAGGGGTTAGAGAAAAAATAAGCATGTCAATGAGTAGGATTACATTACATTTCGATATTTTGCTAGGTTATTTAATTTAGTGTGTCTCTCTCCCGCTCTCCTAATTTTCAAGCTTGCGTACCTTGCCACCCGTCGTCCTACTCATTGACATGCTAATTTTTTCTCTAACCCCTCCCTCTCTCCGCCCCCGCCCCCTCTCTCTATTTAAGGCCTCGTCACAGAGACGTTCTCTCTCTGTGTGCCGATGTGTTACTCTCTCTCTATGTATCTTGGTGATATCTGTCTGCTTATATGTCTGTCTATAGTTTTCTGGTTAGATTTTTGTTGCTATTTCTTCTATACCTGATGATGATTGCTTGTGTTGCAATCGAAACGTCGTATGCTAGTATTTAATTTATTATTCTATCTTTATACGTGACTTTACCTCAAGAACCAAAGAGTAATTCCTGCAGTCACGAAAGCTACAAATTAAGATTCATAGCACATTGCACTAACCGCTACACTATCGCTCTAAACATACACACAGACACAAGACTATGACAAAGATCCCTCGTATAGCCTTAACAGACTGCTGGGGCAAATGCTGTTGGCGAGTACCTATGAAGGCCAGCACGACACGCGAGGGGGTAGGTGGCCAGCACCATGTTTACACACCGCACCAGATACTAATTTGAGGCTGAGTTGACCTAGGGGGGCCAAGGACCGGTTCAGATAATCCTCAATCGTGTTGGCAATAAGCTGCAATGAACCTGTGGCCGTCGGGTTCATAGCACAGAGCACTAATCACTACATGACCACTCATTTGTCAACACACAACTACCACCATTTGCCACTAAGTGGTGGTGACGTCACCAGCGCGATTGTACCAGGCCATGTGCACTTTAAAGCTACGTGAAGCAATACGTACCTACAAACACATTCTTACCTCATTCACTGATTCGTTACGTCATTCAATCATTCCTTCCAGCACCTCCCACTTGCCTTCTGATGCTTTCCTAATTTTTCTTTACCAGGGAACGTCGTTGCTAGGGACACCTAGCAACGACCGTCGCTAGGGACGTCGTTGCTAGGGACGCCGTCGCTAAGGCTGCCCGTTGGTTCTAACGGCACCGTTGCTAGGGACGCCGTCGCTAGGGACGCCGTCGCTAAGGCTGCCCGTTGGTTCTATCGGCACCGTTGCTAAGGACGTCGTTGCTAGGGACGCCGTCGCTAAGGCTGCCCGTTGGTTCTAACGGCACCGTCGCTAGGGACGCCGTTGCTAGGGACGCCGTCGCTAAGGCTGCCCGTTGGTTCTATCGGCACCGTTGCTAGGGATGCCGTTGCTAGGGACGCCGTCGCTAAGACTGCCCGTTGGTTCTAACGGCACCGTCGCTAGGGACGCCGTTGCTAGGGACGCCGTCGCTAAGGCTGCCCGTTGGTTCTATCGGCACCGTTGCTATGGACGCCGTCGCTAATGGCACCATTGCTAATGGTGTGGTTTGGAGTGTGGTGAGTGGGAAGGTGTACACGCGTGGAGTAGTCGTGATGTAGTGGTACAACAACTTGTTGCTGTAGTGGTGTAGAGCTGTGGTATTGTGTTGTGGTGCAGTGGTGGAGTGGTGTGGTGTGGTACCTAGTTGGAGTGTAGTGTGTGGGGTAGTGCAGTGGTGTGTGGTGGAGCTGTTTCGTTTTTAAGTTTTAATTGAGGGTGTAGTCTCAAACATAGACAGACAGAACGGAGACAGAGAGAGAGAGACAGACAGAGATACACTCCTCTGACTACTGAAACACATAAACACCGTCACGTGCACACAGTGACACACATGTTATGATACCAATCTCAGTCACGCCATGTAGGCTACAAGCCCAGTCTAAAACGTCACCAATATTTTCAGTTACAATAATCAATTCTGTAAATTATGAAAAAAAACCCAATCATAACCAAATAATAGTGTAGGCTGAAAACAACACGTATTATTTCATTTAAAAGCACACGGCCATGTGTGAATATGCAAAAAAAAAACATCAACATTTCCTAAATACCTGCATTGTGGTCGTCTTGCCTGAGGTACTTCTCAACCCAACTTTGAGTAAACTTCTAGATTTGAAGCTTTCGTGACTGCAAGGATTCATACTCTTAATTTTTTCGGTAAAGTCACGTAGGTAAAAAATGAAATTAAAATTAATGAAAATAAAATTATAAAAATCACGACGTTTCGGAGGCAACACAAGTCTCCGTCATCAGGTGGGACCATCACAGCCAGATTTGCTGTATCAAGTGGGACCGTCACAGCCATATTTGCTGTATCACTTGATCACTTGATACAGCAAATCTAGCTGTGACGGTCCCACCTGATGACGGAGACTTGTGTTGCCTCTGAAACGTCGTGATTTTTATTATTTTATTTTCATTAACTTTAATTTAATTTTTACCTACGTGACTTTACCGAAAAAACTAAGAGTTTGAGTAAACTGGCAGCAGCAGCAGCAGTGACAGACAAACTATGGACTGGTTCTGACCTAATTCACGACAGAGGTCTCAACGCACAAGCAAAGTGACTTTCACTTCTCTTTTTGATCACCACCCTCTACTGAGCAGTCACGATGGGTCTGACCACAGTCCTTAATTGCTACCTGTGGTCTACCAACTTGTCTACCAATTTGTCTGTCAATAATCCTTCACCAATCCCCTCTGTTCTACATCTTGCTGCACTTTTTCAGTCAAATTTAATGACCATTTCTGGTACTCTGTCAAGCTCCATTCTCCAAAGTACTGCAGTCTTGTCGCCTGTACATTTTGTGAACATATTTGTCCTAATCCTAATTTGCGTATATCTTAATTATTACTGCCTCGAAACTCCAAATTATTCCCTCATGCCATCCATTTATGTCGTATTTATCATTAATCTGTTTTGCTCAGACTCCAACATTATGGTGCACATAACAGTACGATATTGTCACAATCTGTTTCGTAAGTATAATTTTCGTTTTGATATTGTCTTTGGATTTTCAGTTTTAATTAACTTTTCCAATGCATTTGTTATCCAACCCCTTTTGATACTCCAAATCCATAATCATATTGTCCAGTGTGTAGCTTCTGTGATCACCAACATTTTTCTTCTTCTCGTATATGTTGTTATTATGCCAATTTATCCAGGAAAACAACATTTAGTCTAAATAACGTTTCTCAGGAAGATTCTGCCACGCCCCCTTCTGGAACCTACCAGAAGGTTCTCGGCTTCACCCCACATGTCCCCTCTGTCACTTTACTCTACATTCGTTACCCCGGCCTATCACGTGCCCTGCTGGCAGACTGGCTCCTGTGTCCTCAAATGTCCCTTCTCTGCCAGCAATTGGCGCAACGCGCTCCAGTGGCACATTTCACCTGCCTTGCTGGTAGACCAGGCTACTACACCCATATTCCCGCTCTCTACCAGTAACCAGCGCTACGCGCTCTAGTGACCCATTCTATGTCACTACACTTGTACACAGATCACAGCCACACGTACACAGATGCACACCATCACCAAAAAAGACAAAGATCCCCCATATAGCCTTAACAGACTGTTGGGGCAAGTGCTGTTCGCGAGTAGTACCTATGAAGGCCGGCACGGCATTCGAGGGGGTGGGTGGCCAGCACCACGCCCAGCCGCCTTTGTCTCCCCAGTGACGATGTTTACACACCACACAGTAACGGGCAACTTTTTCCACCCGTGCAGAATAGCATTGTGAAGTTAAGTGACATAATGCCTCCATGGCGTGAAGCCTCAATCACAGCACGCATTTCCCAGCATTGAGAATCACTAAGTATGAAGAGAACGCCTGCATTTTCCACCAACAACACATTGACCCCATCTGAAAACGAAACAAACCATTTCAGATAATTACATTGGGATATCGTTGGACTTTGAGGTGAGGAGAAGATGCTTGTGAGGATGACTATTGAAGCACAATTATCCAAATTCACTGGAACATTAACTTGATGACTTTGTAGATTGGTGGAGAATACGACCAGGGGTTATTGTAGGGGTCTTGCAAGGGTCAAGGGACTACACTCAGAGAAATTATGAAAAATTTGATGCGATTGGAGGAAAAACCCAAAAGATACATTTTATTCTTCGTGTAGATTTTCAGTACAGCTGCGGTATAAAAAGAGATAACATCACTGTGGACTGAACCCCATCACTACCACCCCGCGACTATTGACAGCCAGATGCTACAGATCGAAAGTACCGGAGGTGTTGGTCGACCGGACTTTACATTGACTGTAAAAGTATTTTCTGTTCCAAAAGTCAGTCCCGCTCTCATCCTCGAACACGGTAACGTGGACACGCCTAGCGCTGGCTGTTTGTGAGCCCCTTGAGGGTGGGGCAAACGCCCGCAGCTGAGAGGGCGCACGGCCAATTCAGAGAGCACAAACAGAACCCAAGACGGAGCTGCACGCGACTCCTCGCCAGGTGCCTCTCTCTGATTGGCCCGCGGGCTCCATAAGAAGAGGCTGCAGAGGCCGCGTCAGCAGCAGAGAGGGGAGCAGCTGGCTTGCTCGGACCTCCGCCCCGTGATGGCGCAACGCGACCAGCGTGGACCAGGTACGGGGCACGGTGAGCGACTCGCATCACCGGTACCTCCAGTTCACCCGCTTCACTCGCTAGACCAAGTGCCTTTTGAGCAAAAGTTTTTTTGAAAGCTCTATGATGTATTTTAAAAATATTCGTCCAAAAACGTAATCTGTCTGGGAACAGGATGTAAATGTAACAGTGAATGAGTTAGAAGTTAAATAAGCTACAGTACCATTCTGCTCTGCCATGTAGAAGAGCTATTGCCTGAAATCTCACATGTTTAATAAGCAGTATGGACAATTCATATTAGGGCAGTGTTTCAAGTTATTTGCGATTCGCCATTGCCAAAACGGTAGCGTAAAAATATCGCAATCACAGTCGGCTATAATCGGCAGGTGATTGTAAAATCCACGCAAATATTTCTGCACACGACCCCAGTCGGGACCATGAAATCAACTTCTTACGAAAACACGACGTTGTTGAACTTGGAGTACTTTATAATAATTAAATAATCCGAGTTACGTTCCACTTCATGGAAACCTTGTGTAACAGTGAGCTTCATCAACGACTTATTCTCAAGCCGTAAGAGCACCAAGGAGTCCTTACACGGCGTTCTCAACCTAACTTGATGGCAACTAAACAACTAAATTAATTTTAAGTGGCCTCTGTCAGATCGGAATGGAATGATCAGTGAGGTTCAATGTCGAAGTGTGTAATGTCTCATTCCACAGGTACTCCTGAGGAGCAGCTCTTGTCCAACATGACGTCCATTGTTGAAGCAAAACGCCCAAAAGAACAGCTGCAGAGCAGGTGCTTTTTGGCTTGTTACAATTAATTATTGGATAAACATTGGAATCATGTATTTTGTTAAATAAAATATAAGAATAGGTTTTTCCCACTTTTTCTGTTAAACAAAATTTGTTTAATACCAGAATATTGCACCGGTTTTGACATTGTGGAAAAATGCTCCCAGGCTCGTGGATGTGTGGACCAATCAGTTTCAAGGACAATGTATATATTATCAGAGTTTTTTGTTTGCATTTTGACCACAAGTATTGTGGTTAATGCACACATGATTACTTGTAAAAGGTTTACATTTTTTTGCCAGAAAAAAGGGGTAAAACTCTATTATATTTTTTTGTTTTCGTGAAGAGATGTTGGGAAGGAGGTGCATTGTTTTCTTAGTAAGAGGAGCAGAGAAGGGAGAGCTGTGGGGGCTGGAGTCTCGCAGATCCTGTCTCTATTGATGCAGGGAGGCAGCGCAGTCGTAACTCGCCGTGCCTCAGCCAGAAAAGCCTCGATTCGATTCCTGAATTGGGTGCCCTCATGTGTGGAGTTTTTATCCTCGCTCTGCTTTCCATGCGTTTTCTCCGAACTATTGATGAGGATACTCGCGCGCTTCACACGTCGGCACGTACGCGCACTACCCCTAATCTCTCTCCACACACACACACAGAAACCACGCGGCGTCGTTGCTCTGCTAAAGTTTATTAATGGTGTTCCTGAAGAAAAGCCCTACGTGTCCCGGAGCAAAAACCATCTAGCGAGCAGCGTCCCTGTGGGGGCCGTTGGCCCCCGGGGTCTCCCCCGCCTCCATCCCCTATTCTGTTTAGGTTACCCCACCACCCTAATACCCGCTAGGGTTTCGCCGGCATTCGAACGCGACGCCCCTACTCATACGGCCTCACGCAGCGCTCCCACGCTGCAAGCAGTGGCGGCTCGTCAATAGAGGGCGCAGGGGCGCCGCCCCCATCAATATTCCAGAAATATACATATACAAAATTTATATAAAAATACATAAATAAAATATTTTTTTCATACGATGTGCCGGCTGGTAGTAAGAAAAGCATCAGCATTTAATAAAAACTGGCTTTAATCGGTCAACTATTTTCTATGTTTTTCAATGTGTTTTATGCGGGGCGCCGGACAAATGGATGTCTATGTGAGACTTTACATTTTCGGACAGCATGTGACCTGAAGCTGGTCTCTAATTGGTTTCTTAAAGATTCTCCTCGGGGCGCAAGTCGTTGCGTCCCTGGCCAATCAGAATTGGATACATGTTATTTTATCCAATCTGATTGGTTCTCGTCACCTGTCATTCAAATTTACGCTGTAGGCCACTACTGCGAGTGCGAAGGCGACACCACTTTGACACTTGCTAGGCTGATCACATTTTTTGTGTAAACAATGGCAGCAGTTCATCCAAATTCTGTAATTTATTTACAAAAAAACCCTTTCACAAGGCTTTCGCTGGAAGAAATATAAAAGATAAAGGATCTCGGACCGGACCAACCCGATTTATAAATCCAGCAGCAGGCCAGTGACAGAGGACGAAGCTACACACGAAGCTTCACCCGCGCTTGTTATGAGAAACGGAGGTGGCTGGCTGGATGTGATGTTAGCAATTCTCTTTTTTGTTTTCCCTGTCTTTTATTTCAAAGTGTCGGCACTGAAGTTTTGTGGACAACGACGGGGGTAAGAGACCTCAAACATCTCTCTGACAAATGCAAACGTCATGAAAGTAGCCGCAGCCATATTGATAATAGCATGAAACTAACGTTTTTATGTTCAAGTAGGAAACATGCTTTTTGGTACTTTGGTCTGAAATGTATATAAAAGAGAAACATTTATGTTCAAGTAGGAAACATGCTTTTTGGTACTTTGGTCTGAAATGTATATAAAAGAGAAACATTTATGTTCAAGTAGGAAACATGCTTTTTGGTACTTCTTTTGGTCTGAAATGTAAATAAAGATCATCAAAATTTATATTCAAGTAGTCAAAATGGCTTTTGGTACTGCTTTATATTTATTTGCCCCCCTCAATAAAATTTAAAAAATGCGCCCCCCCAAAAATAAATATCACCAGCCGCCACTGGCTGCAAGCATACGTACGCACAGCATCATCAATCAAACGGCATGCTCCCCCTTTTTTTACACCACTACGTACAGCTCTCGCACGCTGCGAGCGTGTGCCCGTCTACAGCCCTGTGCAGCACTCGCCTCCACGTCGAATAACCACGTTACCAATGCGCACCTGTATCCGACACGTAGTGAACGTACGCGCACTCACGCAGCTCCACACGGTACTCGTCCCAACACTGAATATTCACGTTATGATCGCGCACCTGTATCATACAAGTAGCGAACGTACGCACACCCACACACACACACGCAGCTCCGTGCACTTCAAACGCGACACCCTCTCTTGCGCCGCTGTGCACAGCGCTCCCACGAGGCGAGCCGCTGTATACACAGCACCACACGCGTTCACACTTCTCAGCGAGATCACACGAGGCCGCGCTGAGTTATTAATGGTTCATTCTCGGCGACTGTGCTTTACTGTTGGGTCAGTATCGATCGGCGTGGCAGGCCTATGTTATCGTCCCTGGGTCTGTACCCAATCTATCGGAGGGATATGATCTAGGCGGCTCTGGACGCTCTAGTCTCTTTCCCAATATCCCCTTTCCACTTACTCACGATTAGGTGCCCACGGCGTTCCGCTGATCCCGTCCCCACTGTGTACCTCGATGCGTCGCACGGACGTCCGAGTCGCTGGGCTGGAGAGCGTCTCGTGGCCTGACTCCGGAGCAAGAGAGTCTCTACCTCGCTACATCCGCTTTTTATCCTCTCTCCCCCGTCCCCCCGGGCCCTTATGCGCGGCGCTTATTCTAATTATCCTCCTCCATAACAATACATATGCGCGGCGCTTATTCTAATTATGCTCCTCCATAACAATGCTTTATGCGCGGCGCTTATTCTAATTATGCTCCTCCATGACAATGCTTATGCGCGGCGCGTATTCAAATTAGTCCTATTCTTATGCCCCTCCATAATAATGGGTGGTCGGTCTGACCGCGCCGGTGCACGGCGCCTTTGTCATGCCAATTAGTCGTCTCGCTCCTCCTCTGCCTGCCCCATCGATACGCGTGTGTGTGGGGTGCATTTCAACCGCGGTGGCCGAGTGGCCCCTTGCCGCGACCATGCAATCTTAATGCCGGTCACAGCACCGCGGTGCGAATTAGCGTCGGGGGAGGTCGTCCAATTCCCTGGCCGCAGGAAACTGTGAAGATTATCCCGGTAAGGGCTTCTCGGGTGAAAACCGGTCAGCCAGGTGACCTCCCCTCGGAGCTCTATGTGGGGGGAAATGCGTGCGGGTGTGTCTATATGAGGTGAGGTGAGGGGGAAGCGGGGCCGGCTCCGTCGCTTGGTGGTGGCGAGGTCGTAGATGGGGCACCCGCCGAGCGGATTCGTGGTGGCGGCATCACATAGCCCCCCGAGGTGCCGGTCCCCGTCTCGGATTGACTCGAGCACCTTGCTTGGGCCGCGCTCACGAGGAAACGCTGCGGGGTCCGGGGGATCCGTCCGTTCCTCGTGGCTGGTCTCGGGGCAGGTGGCTCCGTCCTCTGTAGCTCCTGCGGCGGCCTCCTCCTCCACTCCAGCGGCTCTCCCCGTCCTCCGGCACCTGTGGACTGGGGCACAAACTCAGCAGCAGAAGGGTTTAGGGGCCGTCGTCCGCGCCGTCTCCTGACTGGATCGGGGCGTCTCGGGGTCGGGGGCCTGGCGGGGCACATGTAGCGTGCGAGGCCCCCAAACACGGGGGGTGCGGGTACCCCGGGATTTCGGGGCCTTCGGGTGACGGGGTTCTCTCTCGCCGGGGCCGCTTTCCATGGTTTTAAGCGGCGGACGTTGACCACTGTCTCTCGACCCCTCTCCCCGCCATAGATTAGTACCGTCCAGGGGGAGATCTGCCGCACCACGGTCCAGGGTCCTCGCCAGTAGGTCGTCAGTTTCCCCACCTGCCCGGCCCCGACGTGAGAGGTGTGTAGCCACACCTTAGCGCCGGTCAGGAAAAAAGGGGGTTCCATGCGGGGTCGGGCGCCCTGTTCTTGCTGCCGATGCGCGGCTTCCCCTTGCGGGTATGCTCGGCCTTGGGCTACTCGCAGGGTCTCCATCGGGTGTTCCACGGGGCGGCTTCCCTCCTCCGGCTAGGGGGAAGGAACGCCGAACAGCAGGTCTGTGGGTAAACGAGACTCATGGCCGAACATCATTAAAAACGGGGTTTGTCCCATCGACGTGTTTACAGTGGTGGCGTAGTCGAAAAGGGCGTAGGCGAGGTGTTCGTCCCAATCCCGTTGATTTGCGGCCGCCATACGTTTGAGTTTCCCCACTAAGGTCTGATTCATACGCTCCACCGTACCGTTCGCTTGGGGGTGGTACGCTGTGGTTCGGTCCTTCTGGATTCCGAACTCTCGGCACAGTGCCTGGAACAGCTCGGCCTCGAACTCGCTACCCTGTTCGGTGAGGACTCGTTCTGGGATCCCATGCTTAAGTACGTAATGCTCCACGAATGCCCGGGCCACCATCAAGGCCGTTTAATCAGGGATGGCCACTGCCACGGGGTAGTGGGTGAAATACTCTACGGCTACGAGAATATACCGGTTGCCTCGATGGGATCGTGGGAATGGCCCCTGTAGGTCGAACCCGACCAGCTGATTTGTGTGGCTGACGTGGAACGGCCTTAGGGGTACCTGGTATCGTGCCGGTTTCGGCCCGCACTGCTGACAGGTGCGGCAGCCCTGTACCCAGGCGGCCACGTCTTGTGCCAATTTGGCCCAGAGATACTGGCGACGCAGGGTCTCTCGAGTGCGTCGTTCCCCGTCATGGCCCCCGAGCGGGTGGTCATACACCAGCCGTAGCAGCTGGGGTCGCACCTGGGCAGGAACACAGATGCACCATGGCTGGCCGGCCTCGGTTAACTCCCGTACCACTCCGTTCTGCACACACAACCGGGCATACAAACCGCTCCAGGGTCCCAGTAGGGCACTCTTTTCCTCCCGCAGTGCCGCCTCCACCGCCGCCAGATCCGGATCCCGCTATTGGGTCTGTCTCAGCTGCTCGTCGTTCAGGCCCGGGAAGGCGCAGCCGACGTCCGTCCGATCGGGGTGGGGTGGTCCGCCGGGCCCCGAGCCGTGAGTCCCGCGCTTGCCGGGCGGTCGACGGGATCCTCGGTGCCACCTGCGAGGGTCTCTGTGGCGCACACTGCACTCTCTCTCACTGGGGTGGGGGATAAGGCCGCGGCTTCTCGGGGGTCCGTTGCCTGCAGGCAGCGTCCCCCCGTGAAACACAGGCAGGCCTCCTCCGGCCTTGTCTCGGCGTACACCGTGGGCCGCCTCGATAAGGCGTTCGCGTTTGCATGCGTCCGACCAGCCCGATACTCGATTTGTAGGTTGTACTCCTGCAACTGCGCCAGCCACCTTGAATGTAAGAAGAAACTGCAGAGCATAATGGTCAGTGCGTACGTGACATCTCCTGCCGTACAAATACGGCCGGAACTGCTTACATGCGAAAATCACGGCGTACAAATCTTGGTGGGTCACGCAATAGTTCAGCTCAGCCCCACTCAAGGTCCGGCTGGCGTACGCGATGACTCGTTCCGTCCCATCCTGCACCTGTGACGACACTGCGCCCAGCCCACTGCTGCAGGCGTCGGTGTCCAAAATAAAATCGGTGGTAAAATCGGGGAAAGCGAGGGTGGGGGCGTGGGTGAGGTGGTTTTTGAGAGTGGTGAAGGCCGTCTGGCAGGCCCCCGTCCACTGATAGGGGTGCTTAGGGGAAGTGAGTTGGGTGAGGGGGCATGCAATCTCACTGAATCCCTTTACGAATTGACGATAATAGGTGGCGAGCCCAAAAGATGATCTGATCTCCGCCAGATTCCTTGGCCGTGGCCACTCCACTACGGCGCGTACTTTTTCCGGATTGGTGCACACGCCTGCCTCGCTCACGCGATGTCTGAGGTACCCCACCTCGCGTTGTGCGATGTAACACTTACATGGCTTGAGCTTGAGATGAGCCGCTCGCAGTCGCTGGAACACCTCTCGTAACCTGGACCAATGCTCATACAAAGATCTACTGAAGACTATCACATCATCCAGGTAAATCAAGCACTGTTCCATTGCAAGCCCCGCATCACCAACTCCATCAGCCGCTGGAACGTCGCAGGCACGTTGGGAGTACTCGAAACTCAAATAGTCCCATCGGGGTGATGAATGCGGTTTTCGGCCGATCCTCCTCCGCCATCTCCACCTGCCAGTACCCGGACGCGAGATCGAGGGTGGAAAAATATCGCGCTCCGGCGAGGTTGTCAAAAGTGTCGTCGATGCGGGGTATGGGGAAGGCGTCGCCGAGCGTGACTGCATTCAATTTACGGTAATCGACGCAGAACCGGGTTGACCCATCCTTTTTCGTTACTAGTACCACCGGGGCTGACCAGGGGCTTGCCGAGGGCTGAATTATGTTATCGCGAAGCATGTCCCCAACCGCCTCTTTGATCTGGGTGTGTTCGGGTGCGCCCACTCGGTATGCAGGGAGTTTGATGGGTCGGGCTGCACCGGTGTCAATTTGGTGCTTAACAAGGTTGGTCCGACCTACGTCCGAGTTGTGTTCACTGAACGCGTCGGCATACTCCTGCAGTAACTCGCGCAGCCGATAGGCCTCTCCCTTAGGTAAATCCGCCCATGGTACATGTAATGCGTCGAGCAGGGGAACGACCTCGGCTTGGGGAGTCGGGCCGACTCACCAGGCCAGGTTCTGGTCACCCTCGGGACGACCGGTGTCCTCACCCCAGAGTGCGAACACCGAGTCGTCAGAGTGGCGTGCGTGCAGGTGGTGTACGGTGGCTATCGGGGTGCGCCGTCGCAGCATCGCCGGGTTACTGTGAGGGTTAAACATCCGCATAAACAATCGGTCCCCGTCTGCGTTTACCAACGTGCTGGATCCCACGACCCCATACCGTTTTGCCAACTCCGGGTGAGGAGTTAGCATTACCTCCCCTGATGGTCGGAGCGCGGGGTCGGTGGGGGATGTTGCCACCGGCACCAGCATCTCAGTGAGCGGCCCGATGGTGACTGCCATCGCCAGGATAGCAGCCACAGGTGCGAAGCGGGGGCGCGTCGGCTCTCGTCTCAGGAACGGAATCCGCTCGCCGTTGCTCTCCATGGTGGCGCATCACTGGCGGGGTTGCACGTTGAGTCCCAGCTTTTCCAGGAGGTCGGTACCTGCAATACACTCGTGACACAACACACTCGACACGTAGAACTCCTGGGTGCACATCTGGATGCCTATGCGGACCTCTAGGATGGCTCTCCCCAGTAGCCCCATTCCGACTCCGCTCGCCGTGTGCAGCGCGCGGTCCGGGGCCTGCAGGCGGCTCACGCCGACCCCGATCATGCTGCAGTGCGCCGCGCTCACGAGCGAGGCCACCGCCCCCGTGTCCAGCAGGATCCGGGTACGCATTCCGTTTACTTGCCCTTCCACCAGTGACGTGGCCCCCGTGATTCCCGCCACCAGCTCCCGCAGCCAGTCGCCAGGAGTCACCACTTCCATGGGCGTTGTTGCTGGAACCTGTGTGGGGATCACTCGCTCGCCATTACTCTCATTATTGTCTGTTTGTATCGGGACCGCGTCGATTGCACCCCTAGGTGGTCTCCTCTCTAGGGGGGGCCTTAGTGTTTGACCTTAGCTCTTGTCTAGCTCGAGCAACCTGAGGACAGTCCCTCATTCTGTGTCCCCGTTGGTCGCATATATGGCATGTAGGGGGAAGGGTGGCGGCTCTGTGGCGAGCTCTCTGCCCACTCCCTCCTCCCCCAGTGCACTGTTGCTCATACTCTGCTTCTAGTCGGGCTATCCTTCCAGTTAGCCCTCCTACCGTGGAGTCTAGTTTCCCCATCTCAGATCGGATGGTCTCAACGGAAGATTGCAGTTTGGTCATATTTTTATTTGTTTCCTCGCGTACTTGGGTTACCCTCTCACCTACGTGGGTTACCCTCTCACCTACTTGGGTTATCATATCTCCCATGCCGGTCTGTAACCCGGCTACCCACCCTGGGGTTGTCTCGCTGGGTCTCTGGGGCTCCCTTGCCCATCCCCTTACTGCGCTGGCGGGCTCCTCCTCGTCTTCCTCCTCCTCGTCTGGGATCAGGCTCGCAACAGTGCACTCCTGTCCCGACCCCCAGAGCTGCGCGCGTTCGCTGGAGAGCTCCTCACACTCAAGTGTGCGCCATATTTTCTGTCCGTCAAGGCCTATGATACCATCAGTAGGCTTGGGCTCTGGGTCATTCTTCGTGCTTTCAGAGTCCCTGACCCTCTGCTCACGTTTTTTAAGGACATTCATGATGGTGAGCAGGCCCGGGTATTCACTGTTTACCTTGGGGTGCAACAGGGATGTCCTATGGCTCCATTCTTTAACGTCTATTTCGACCACGTAGTTTGTGAAGCCTTTGATGGCTGTACCGGAGGAATTTCCATCTGGTACAGATACAATGGGAGGCTGATCGATGCCCGGGTGTGGTAAAGGGATGGCTCCCTATTGGTCAACCACGTTATGTATGCCGATCTGGTAATTGCCGCTCATTCAGAGGAGGAGTTGGAGGCGCTGCTGCTGAACCTGGAGCATGCCACTAAGAGGTGGGACCTTACCATCAGCCCCATCAAAACTAAGCACCTGCCTGGGTATTTTGTATCATCGGACACTCCACCCCCTGCAACTCCCAATTGGTGATGGGGCAGTTGTGGAGAGAGTGGAGAGTTTCCTATACCTGGGCAGTGTGCTCATGACCAGCTCCAGTTTGACAGCAGAAGTCTCACTCCGAATCAGTCGAGCAGCATTATCTTTTCATGGGTTGTGTAACGCTGTGTGGAAGCTACTTGGTCTGTCACTCCGCACGAAGTTTCAGGTCTTCTCGGCTACAATAATTAATTTCCTTCTCTACGCTTGCGAAACGTGAACCCCCCTAATGGAACATTTTTGCCGGTTATAAACATTTAGGCTGGCCTGCCTACGATCCATCCTGGGATTAACCAGGCTGGATTGTATGAGGAGCTCACAAACCCATGAACGATCTGGGCAAAGTCCCATCAGTGAGCTCTTCCGGCAGGCAGGGCTGCATTGGCTGGGCTATGTAGCCCGTATGCCCAGTCACCGCATGCCTAAACAGCTTTTGTTTGGCCGGATAGAGGGGGATAAACGGGCGCGGCACGGGCTAGAGAAGAGATGGAGTGATGTGGTACAGGAGGACGTGAAGCTGAGTGGATTTGCCGATGACTACTACCAGCGGTGTCAAGATCGGCATATGTGGAGGAGGCTCGTGAAGTACACTACTGGGCAGTTGGAGGCAGTCGCCCTCCAACAACAACGGAGGCCGGAGAAGCGATGCTCACAACAATGAGCGGAGCGCCGGGTGGCTAAAGCACAGCAAGTTGGCACAGTAGGGGGCACAAGTGGTGCATCAGCCAGTCATCTCAGTCAGTCGACCCATGGCAACTGGGTCTGCCCTTTCACCTCCTGCCAGCGGGAGTTCGACACTTCACGTGGCTTCAAGGTGCACATAGCCTGGCACAAGCATCACGTGGTGACGTCACCACCACTTAGTGGCGAATGGTGGTTGTTATTGTTGGTGCACAGCAGAATGAACCCGGCGACCGGAGTTTGATTCCCGCTCATGGCCAACACCATTCACGATTATCTGAACCGGTCCTTGGCTTCCCCAGGTCAACTCGGCTTCAAATGAGTATCTGGTGCGATGTGTAAACATCGCCACTCAACAGATAAAGGCAAACGGGCAAGGTGCTGGCAACCCACCCCCTCGTGTGCCATGCCAGCCTTCTTCATAGGTGCTGCTCACTAATAGCGATTGCCATAACAGTCTGCTAAAGTCTATACGGGGGATCTTTGTGCTTGAGTGTATTTGTGTGTCTTACCTACAAAGTCATTTTTGTCTCTCTGTCTGCACACGCCTTGCAACGCTTTTAACTGACAAACTGTTTGGTTTATGTTTCGACCAAGTACACAGATACACACTAATCCCCTGTACGAAAATGCGCTATTTGTTTTTCCGTCAAATGTAAACTAATAAAATCACACCTTATATACATTTATTATTACGCTGATCGTGGAACCACAAGCACGCCTCTGCGCATGCATGTGTAATAAAAGACTCCGTCAGGCGATGCTGGTCTCCGTCTGTCTTTTATTTAGGTTCTTTTCTGCACCCCCCACTGGCCTCCTCTTGGATCAGTGTCGTCTCGCGCGCGCCCCATGCACGCTCTCTCTCGCGTGCCCCGCACGCTCCTCCATTAGCTCCTCTATTCCCGCACTCCGCTGGCCGACGGCGTGCAGAGGTCCTTCGGCCACGTGGCTGATGGTGCGGATCTTTCCTAACCACCTAACGTGGCTCAGCCTCTAAACTTCCCCGACTACACCGATCTCTTCCGGGCTCCCACTTATATATGTAAAGTAGTAACTCGGCAGGAGACGACTTCACGGGTAGCACACTCTTTATTTTCACCAACTTGTAGTTACACGGATGACTAACACCCTACTTCGTTACACGGGTGACTAACACCCTACTTCGTTACACGGGTGACTAACACCCCACTTAGCTACTCGGTGACTAACACTCACTTAGCTACACGGGTGACTAACACCCACTCAGCTACACGGGTGACTAACACCCACTCAGCTACACGGGTGACCAACACCCACTCAGCTACACGGGTGACCAACACCCACTCAGCTATACTGACACGGGCTCTTACGCCCCGTAGCCTTCCGGGACACACCCAGCCGGGGTGCCTGTCTCGGCTCGGGGTACCACCGTCCCGACCCACACGGGCGTCGGACTACGGCCCCCCCAGTCTCGGCTCCGAGCCGCACAGGGCCCCGGTCCTCACAAGGACGGCGGGACTAGGGGTCTCGGGCCACTACCTCCTCCACCCCGTCTTCGGTCTTCAACTGGTTAACACTGACCACGAGTGCTCTCGCGCGTCTCCCTTTATACCCCTCCTGCGGACGTCGCTGAGAGCACCCACTTATCTGACCAATCACTGCGCACTCGCTACGATCCTCTTTTCCCAGCTTGTGTCAGCGCGCCTTACCACCGGCGCGCGCGTCCATACCACGCCCACATCGCGTGCCCAACCTCGCGCCCCGTGATCCATCACTGTCGGCGCACGTCAATACCACCACTACATCACCCCCTACCACATAGCTCGCAGCCGACCCGGCTGCTAATAAAATATACAACACCCCTTCACCCCTATGTGTGCCCCGTAACATAACAACAAAACCCTAACAACACAACATGAACACCGCAATCCGCAAAACCCAGCAACCGCCACGCCCACAACAAGAACAATATGCGCAATCCGGCGAGTGGCAACGATAATGTGTATGCGGAAAGAGTAACAATAAAAAAAATATTTTTCATTTTCTCTTCTTTTCTCTCTGACTCGTGCAGCGTCCCAATGTGTCCGAGCGTCCCTTGAACGGGACATTACCCCGGCAGAGGGGGACCCCGGCAGCGAGGTCGGGCTTTAAACAAAAAAGGAAAATTATCTTTTTTTTTTCTCATGAAAAGTGTTGCGTCCTAGCCCGAGTCCGCCTTGCCGGTCCGTCGTACGGCACCAGACGCAGTTGGCCATCCGGTGGTGCCGGCAGTTCAGGAAGGCATGGGCCAGGCATCGGGGCTCCGCGCGAGCCGCGGGGTTCCGGTTCCCGACGGTCAACAGCCGTCAGGCCCGAGACACCTGGGGGTGGGTCAGGTGGAGACACGTGAGGATCAGCCTGCGACACATCCCCCCCCGAGTCGACGGTCACATCACACGCTCGGTCGTCACGGCACAACCCGGGGTCACGCGGCGCCGCGTAGGGTTTCAGTCGGGAGGGGTGCACGTACCAACGGCGTTTTCCCCATTTAATCTGTATACTCTGGGGTCGTGCAACCCGCACAATTTCCACCGGTCCCCTCCATGGTCTCAACAGTTTGGGGGACGTAGCCAACGGTGCGTGTGGACAATGCAGCCAGGCCTTATCGCCCGGTTCCCAATTGTGCGTATGCACCTTCCGTCCATGCAATCGCTCGTTCGCGATCTGCCGAGACCGCGAATTCAATCTCGCAGCCTCTCGCGCTTCAGCCAATTTGGCGATGTTAAACTTGATATGGTCTGCCAATTTAGATTTTGCACGTGGCTGGGAAATCCCCAGTTGGACGTCCATGGCCGGATCGGCCTCCCGCCCATACATCAGAAAAAATGGAGAAAACCCCGTCGCCGCATGAGGTGCCATCCGATAGGCTGCTAGTACCCCCGGTACCTGTAAGTCCCAATCCACCTGGTCATCGCATACCTGTTGGCACAGCATAGACGTAATCGTCCTGTTCAGACGTTCAACCATACCGTCAGTCTGCGGGTGGTACGGGGAGGTACGTACTTTCTTTGTACCCAACAGGTTGGCACAGCATAGACGTAATCGTCCTGTTCAGACGTTCAACCATACCGTCAGTCTGCGGGTGGTACGGGGAGGTACGTACTTTCTTTGTACCCAACAGGTCGCACACCTCGCGCAACAAAACACTCGAAAATTTTTTTCCTTGATCCGTCAGCAAGCGTTCGGGGGCGCCTTTGTCCAAAACATAACCCTGGACAAAGGCGTCCGCCACTGCCGCAGCCGACTGGTTGGCGAGTGGCCATGCCATGGGCCAGCGAGTGAAGTACTCTACGCCAACCAGCAGGAACTTATTTCCCCGAGGCGTAGCGGGAAAGGGCCCCAAGATGTCCAGCGCGACCAATTCGTTCGTGCGCGAAACCTGGATGGATTGCAGCGGTGGATTAGCCGCTATTGGTGGCGGTTTTCTTCGGGCGCACCCTACACATCCCTTAAGAATGTTCGCCACGTCGTTGCCCATCCCCGGCCAATAGTAGACTCGCTGAATGAGGGCGAGCGTTTTGTGAAACCCCAGATGCATGAGTCGTTCATGGGCAGCCAGGACGACCCTACCCCGTACAGCAACCGGCACCACAAGCATGTGACGCCGGGACATGTAGTCCCACTTCATCAAGAGGCGCTGTCTGCACACCCAGGAACCGACCCCCGTTTCCCCTCCCTCGGGATCGTCAACCTTCCGACGTAGCGCGAGTAGGGAGCTGTCGGACATTTGCAGACGGCCCCACTCGATGAGAGGCAACGCTAACAGCGAGTCCCTCCCCGTGGGAGCGTCGACCCCCGTAGTATCCGTGGCGGCGAGCACAACTTCCGCGGGGACAGCGACAGAGGGTTTACACCGCGCCGATCCTAACAGACATGCGCATTCCGTACGCGGCGGCAACCGCGACAATGCATCCGCATTCGAGTGGCGCAACCCCTTGCGGTAAATCGTCGTGAATTGGTAGTCCTGAAGGACCTCCAACCATCGGGACAATTGGCCGGATGGCTGCGCCACCCGCATAGCGTATTGGAGAGCCGCATGGTCCGTGCGAACCGTAAAATGACGGCCATAAAGATACGGCCTGAATTGCTGTATAAAAAACACAATCGCCAGCAATTCACGACGTGTCACGCAGTAGCATTGTTCCGCGGGGGACAGAACCCTGCTACCGTAGGCGACCACCCGTTCGACCCCCCCGACCACCTGTGAGAGCACTCCCCCAATACCCGTGTTACTGGCATCCGTGTCGAGCACAAACGGTTGCGTGAAATCGGGGTAACACAAGGGGGGAGCCTGCACCAAGGCGTCATGAAGGGAGCAGAACGCGGCCTCCTCTTCCGACCCCCAGTGAAACCGCACCCCTTTAGCCGTCAAAGCGTGCAGGGGCCTGGCTATGGTGGCAAACTGCTTGACAAAACGACGGTAATAGGAGGCGAATCCTATGAAACTGCGGACTTCAGTGACAGAGGTCGGCGTTGGCCATGAGCTGACGCATTTCGTCTTAGCAGGGTCTGTCGAGATCCCTGAACGGCTAACGATATGGCCCAAATACCTGACCGATTCCCGAAGCAGAAAACATTTAGCCGGTTTAAATTTAAGCTTAGCGGAACGCATCCTGAGAAACACCGCTCTCAGTCGCTGGAGGTGCTCCTCAAAAGTCCGGCTGAAAACGATGATATCATCGAGGTAAATCAAACAGGTGTCCCATTGGAGGCCTGACAAAACCAATTCCATGAGCCTCTGGAACGTGGCAGGAGCGGAATGTAAACCCATGGGTAATCGGTTGAATTCAAATAGGCCTCCCGGTGTCCGGAAAGCGGTTTTTGGTTTAGATTCGTCATCGAGGGGTAATTGCCAAAATCCCGAAAGCAAATCGAGCGTCGAAAAAAACTGTGCTCCCGCCAAGGCATCCAGAGACTCATCCATCCTGGGGAGCGGATACGCATCGGCCATTGAGATTTTGTTTAGGCGGCGGAAATCGACACAGAACCACAAGGACCCATCCTGTTTTTTAACCAAGACGATAGGAGCACCCCACGGACTGGAAGAGGGCGCAATGATGTCGGCCGCCAACATGTCATTAACTGCCGACTGCACATGCTCCTTCTCGGCTGGACTGAGCCGGAAGGGATTCTGTCGAATAGGGGCCGCGTCCCCAGTAGCTATGTGGTGGCGCAACAGGTCTGTGCAGCCAATATCATACTTGTGCCTGCTAAACACGTCAGCAAACTCGAGTAGCAAGCCCCTCAATGCACCCGACTGCACACTGGACAAGTTACTGGACCCGGCACACAACGAGTCCAACCATTCCGTCCCCTCCTCACTATGAGAATGCGTATCGGCACTCGAATCGGCGTGAGCAACGAGCTGTTCCTCGACGGGTAGTGGCGCGGCGTGAGCCAGCACCGTTCCCTGCGTAATCACGGCCGGCCGCGACCCCGTATTCAGGACCATAACGAACGGCTCACTGTCCCCCCTCACCATGGTCTGGGCCACCGCTAAGTCGAGGCCCCCTTTAGCTCTGTTAGACGGCCCCAACAGAACTCCCTGTGCCCCCGCATCTGCCCCGAGGGGTTTCCTCAACCGAAGGGGTACCAACATTTGCGAACCCGGGGGCACCCGTACAGTCTGGGTTGCCAGCGCCTGCACCGTCGCACAAACCGTGCGTATCTTAGTAGGACTCTTCAAAAACTCAACCCGCCGTCCCGACGGAAGCTCAATGCAGGCCTGGTCTATGAGAATTTTGATGGGCATTTTAGACAGAAAGTCCGTGCCTAGTAAACAAGGAACGGCCAACGAAGATGATACAAAAATAGAACCCGCCAATTTTATATCGCCAATACAAATAGTCGCCCGAATCTGGCCGATGATTCCCAAAGATCCCCCGTTTGCCGCGTAAAACGGTACGTCCACCGGCAGAAGGGGTCGACATTGGACGGGAAGAATGTTATAAATAAGGTCCGAAATGATAGTGGCCGACGCACCCGTGTCCACAAGCACCCGGACCTCAACCCCGTCAATGTACCCCGTTACCATGGACGACCCGGCCGACGCAGCCACTATCCTGTGGGCCAATTCGGACCATTCGACTGCTTTCGGGCCGTGTACGGACCCCTCTCGCCGAACCGAACCCCCGGTGCCCATACGCGGTCCCCCCACCGCTAAGCGGCGACCCGAACGTGCCGTGCATGTGGACCGAACGTGTGAGGTGCCGCGACTTGCCGGGTTCAGCTGGGATGTCTTTAGGCCCTGGTCGTCGTCCGGACGTGGTCCCGCGGTACGCTGACGTGGGGCCCGGCACCCGGACGCGACGTGGCCCCGAAGGCCGCAGTTGTAGCAGACGACGAGGGACGTCGTAGGTTTCGGTTGCTCCAGCTTGCGGTGTGAACGTGTGGGCGAACGACCTCCCGTTCTCCACTCCCCCGGTCTTGAAACGGCGAAGGCCTCCTCCCGCGGTACAGCAGGCTGAGGGCCGATGATCGTGGCGGCCGGTGCCCCGTTCCCCACCGATGCGCAGACGACCGTCGGCTTTCGCTTTAGGACTTCGTAAGCGTGAATACTTGTGGCAATCCCCAGAGAGCAAATGTCCATCTCGTCCGCCGTATTAATGGGAACTCCCAATCCGTGAGCCAACGCCAGCAGCTGCTCCGTCACCATGGCGTCCTTCCCCTCCTTGTCCATGCGGGGAAAAGCTGAGTCTGCCAGGGCGAGCAGCGCCGTGCGATAGGCGAGCGTTGTTTCTCCAACCACCTTCCGCCGATCGTAGAACTGGTGGCGACAGGTCGAGGGTGGCCCGAACACCTTGGCCATCAGATGTAGCGCGGCCTGGAGCGTTGAGCGGGACGACCTCGGGGCCGATGTGAAGGCTGCAAGCGCGTCGTCGTCGAGCATCGCTGGCAGCGCGCGCAGGGCAGTGGTGTCGGACCACCCCGACATTTCTTGATGCGCGACGAATCGTCGCTGGAAGGCTCCCCAGTCGCCCCCGTCCGCCTTGAACACCGACAGCGCGGGCAATCGTTGCTGGAGGACTCGATCGCCGTCGTCGTCGTTGGAACGATTTTCCCGCGCGCCGCTGTGGTTGTAGAAGATGTCGGCTCCGTCTGCAGGCGCATAATGGAGATCTCCGGCGCGCGCCGATGACGTGGGCTGCGCTGTGTGGGGATCTCTGGCCACGTGGTGTCCGCGCTTCCCGCCAAGCGGTGGCGGGCCCTCAAAAATGGCGCCAACTCCAAAACTTTTGGCGCGAAACGCCGTCTGGCGGGATCCCTCCAGCCGCGCCGCCTCCTCCAACCCCGCAGCCGTACCACCGCCCGCTGGAACGGAGATCTCCGCCAAGATCGCAGCGGCGGCGAGCAGCAACTCCGCCAGGCGGGAGTGTGCGTCCTGCAGGCTGGTGTCGGAGGCAAGCGGAGCATCGGCCATTTCTGCGAAGTGCTGCATCGGCGGCAACTCCTCGTCCTCTCCTCCCGAGGGTGGTGTTTCCGGTACGCCGTCGTCTCCCCGGTCTTGCACGTGGGAACGAGAAGTCTTCCTTGTGTCCATTCTCCTTGAAGACAGGTTTACTTCTGACGCCAGTTGTAAAGTAGTAACTCGGCAAAAGACGACTTCACGGGTAGCACACTCTTTATTTTCACCAACTTGTAGTTACACGGATGACTAACACCCTACTTCGTTACACGGGTGACTAACACCCTACTTCGTTACACGGGTGACTAACACCCCACTTAGCTACTCGGTGACTAACACCCACTTAGCTACACGGGTGACTAACACCCACTCAGCTACACGGGTGACTAACACCCACTCAGCTACACGGGTGACCAACACCCACTCAGCTACACGGGTGACCAACACCCACTCAGCTATACTGACACGGGCTCTTACGCCCCGTAGCCTTCCGGGACACACCCAGCCGGGGTGCCCGTCTCGGCTCGGGGTACCACCGTCCCGACCCACACGGGCGTCGGACTACGGCCCCCCCAGTCTCGGCTCCGAGCCGCACAGGGCCCCGGTCCTCACAAGGACGGCGGGACTAGGGGTCTCGGGCCACTACCTCCTCCACCCCGTCTTCGGTCTTCAACTGGTTAACACTGACCACGAGTGCTCTTGCGCGTCTCCCTTTATACCCCTCCTGCGGACGTCGCTGAGAGCACCCACTTATCTGACCAATCACTGCGCACTCGCTACGATCCTCTTTTCCCAGCTTGTGTCAGCGCGCCTTACCACCGGCGCGCGCGTCCATACCACGCCCACATCGCGTGCCCAACCCCGCGCCCCATGATCCATCACTGTCGGCGCACGTCAATACCACCACTACATATACATTCCCCCCACGTGACCCTGACTCCGGCCTTCCCATACTACCCCGCTGGCTCCGCCCCCATTCACCTTGCCTCCCATTGGAGCAGAGGTGACCGGTGGCCCCTCCCACACGCCCCGCAGACCAGGCTCCGCCCCCCAATACCCCGGGCCGTGTGATTGGACCAGAGCACAGAAACAACTACATTTCCGCTCGCATTACACATGGAAACGCTGACTCGCGTTAAACAGGCGAAAAAAAATATAAGCACAACACTGAGGTAAATACTGAACAATTTAATGTCCTCTTCTCCCCCCACACCCCAATTTATGCAGGTACTACTCTAGAGTCGGTAGCCACTACTACAGTCGGTAGATAATACTGTAGAGTCAGTAGATACTACGGTAGAGTCAGTAGATACTACTACAGTCAATAGATACTACTGTAGAGTCAGTAGATACTACTGTAGAGTCATTAGACACTACCCTTCTATCTGGCAACAAAACCAATTTTCATATTTTTTACTGGCAAATGAGGTTCCAGTGGTGTAAATGCTTACCCCGAGCTCTCATACTCTGATGGTGCATTGTCTTTGAGTTGTGCGCCTTTTGGCGTCATCTGGTCCAACCCATGTGAGACTAGGCTCTAAGGAAAGCTGTCTCGGGTGTGGACCAATCAACTTCAAGGACAGTGCATACATTATCAGAGTTATGTTTTTTGTTTGCATTATGACTGCAGGTATTGTGGTCTATGCAAACATGACTCCTTGTAAAACAGGTGTCAGTTTTGTTGCCAGATAGAAGAGTAAAAAAACAATTATCAGTTTAAGACTTCTCCACAAATCTGGCTGTGGCCTGATGAAGCAAGTTGTAATTACTGGCGAGACGTCGTACTCAGATTGTTAATGTTGTGGCTTGGCTCTCCAACACACCGGTGTGCTGTACAAGTGACGAATTGGCACGTTCTGTTTACGTGACAACCCTTACTAGTTGGCTGTGTCAGGTGGTGGCGGGTTTTATTGACAATCCTCATGGAATTTTCGTTTTGTGCCAAAGTGACCCATTTGCTGCCAACCTGCTCTATGATAAAGTTCCCTCCTACTCTACCTTGACTGCACAAAAAATGGAAACGACATGCTGGTGAAGGTGAATCGGATGCCTTAGGAAGAGTCTACACAGTTCATCCCAACAATCAGGAGCGCTACTTTCTTCGAATGCTTCTTCATGTTTTCAAAGAGCCAAGACCTTTCCAAGACCAAGGAACAGTGGAAGGAGTTGTCTGTCAAATACACAGGGAAGCTTGCAATCTTCGTGAAATTCTTGAAGATGGTCAGCATCTTGATAACGCTATGACAGAAGCTTCTGTTAGTCAGTCCCCGTCTCATCTGATATTGCTCGTCTACATCATTCTACAAGTTTGCAGCCCATCTAACCCCATGGGACTCTGGAAAGGCACGAGTCAAGACATCCTCCACAGAGCTCAAGGAGAAAATCCCAACTTCGTGGTGAACTTTTCTGATTTCATCTTTAACCAGGCCCTCATCCTCCTTGAAGACAAACTTCACCATACTCTTTGGTTATTTTCTGTAAATACTTTACCGAAAGAACCAAAGAGTATGGATTCCTACAGTCACGAAAGCTTCAAATTCTAAACATCACCCTCCAGGGACAACCAGCATGGCCTTGCCCGAGAGCTCCTACGTGAAATGTCCTATGATGGTTTTTGAGCTTCTTAACTTTTGAGTGCTCGGATTGGCCGAAATTGGCGCCTGCGTGCGTAACGTAAACGTACCGTTAATCACAATGTCAACGTTAGTCAAAACCATAGGGTCCTGTGGGAGGTAAAACGTTAACCAAAAAAACGTTAACCGATGTCACTTAACCGAGGGACTCCTGTATACAGGCATACCTTGTATAGCGCTCGAGATGCATTCTTGGTAAACAGAGTTGCTATAAGTGGAATGCCTGCATTTCCTGTCAGTTGTCATTGTCGCCATCACAATGACCCATGTCGGTTTCTGAGTTCTATGTCAAAATTATTGCCATTAACCCCAAAACAACTCAGCATCGTTGTATTGGCTTTGTAATATACGTTGTTGGGTTTTGCTAAAAAAACATCTACGGAGGCATGTGGGTTATCAAAATTTTTCCAGAGTAGCACTCAATCATTACGATTTTTTAATATACATTTGTACATCTGAATTGAATAGATCAATAATTCGGGGAGTAATACATATGTAACGGGTTCCGGAGACACTTGTAGAGGTAACTTCTTTATTACAATCCAACACTCCAACACTCCAACAGTCCGACAGTCCTGATACTCTGTAACAGCTCCCAGGTCCACAGCCTAGGTACACAGCCTAGATACTCTACTCTGGCTACGCTCTGGAACTCGCCCTCACAAGGTCGTAGAGTCGGGAGTTCCAGAGTCCCACCACTGGCTCTCACAGCGTCCCAGGGTCCTCAGATGGCTGGTCTTGGGTCTTGGGTCTTGAGCTACGACTGGCCCTGATCGTCCAGGGAGCTCCCCTTTTATAACTAGTCCCCAACGAGGGGTGGGGCCGTGTGCGCCCCCAGATCTCCCACAGAGCACACACAGCCCCCCCACCTTTGGCGGCGCCAAGGCTTAAGCGCCTGGGACACCCGGGAACCCAACGCCTGACGCCAAGAGGCTTAAGCGTCTGACCCGCCTGGGAACCCACGCCTGGCACCAAGAGGCTTAAGCGCCTGGCCCGCCCAGGGTCCCAGAGCCCCCAGCAGCCCCTCCCTTCTTATGTCACTACACATATCATCTTCAAATCAAATTCAATATATCTTAATTTGTGCATACAAAACTGTATATGAAGTGCATTATGCCTTGTAAAAATAGAATACAGGTGCATCGACTTAGCATTTAGTTGACAACAAACCCTTGCCCATCGCCGGGGTTATGTTCCTGGTAAAAAGCCGCAATCGGAAAATCTGCCGCCTTCCCCAAACTCGAAGGCAAATGGTAAAACTGGAGTTTGGCTCACTGCTCCTAACGCATGATAGAAAAGAAAATCGCGGGCGGCTGAACCTCACTGCCTCCTCAATCGAGGCTGGAAACACCACGTGACCCGGGACCCACATTGGGACACTTGAGAGAAGAGACGGGATACTCGAGACAGGATGGAGATAAGATGGAGACAAGACGGAGATAAGATGGCACCGCGTGTGTCTTTCCGCGGCAGCAGCATCATCGCGAGCAGTGCAGTCACAACGCGTACAGAAATCTCGTGATCAACCGCGAATGGTCCAGCCACTGCGGCGCGATCGGCGAACTCTGTACCTCAATAGCCTTGGCACGAAACTGCAAAACTGCAATAGCTGAACCCGCGAGAGGGAAGAGTTTGCTGTACATTAATTAAAAAAAAACACTTTTTTAAAGTAGAAAATAAAAAAAAGGAAAAACCTATTCTTGTATAATTAACATATCGGTATTATATCACGGTAGAAGGAATCAAATTCCTGTAGTAAAAAGCAACTCCAGCAAGAGCAGCAACAGCACCCAGAGCAGCAATGACTCCAATTACGATGCCAGCTACAGTTGATGGAGCTGGAGTTGAAGCTGGACTTGGCGTGGGTGCTGCGTCTGTCGGTTCTGTTAAACACAAACGCAGCCGACACGGAAACACGTGAACAGTCAACGTCTTCTTCCTCTTCCTGCCATGTCCCCCTCCTCTCGTGCGGTCTCTGCCCTGCAGCTCCTCCTGCTCTGCTCGTTGATGGCGAGGGCCACCTCCGCGTCTACTCGCCAGTCCCTCGCATCTGCCGCATTCGCCACTTCTACTCCCCTCGCTCTCGACCTGCCCTCTGTCTCTGCCTTGGTGCCTCCACGTGCATTGCACCTTTTTTTACTAAGCCAACCCCAATCGTGTGAGCCGAATCCCTCTATCCGCTCGAGTGAGATGAGCGCCACCACTCCCGCATCCTTCCCCAGTTCTACAGTTCTGACCGATCCAGTCCTGTGATCGCTGAGATCCATCGCACCATCCTCGCTTCTGTGCTGCACAGTGTCTGCTCCTCCTGGTTGTCAGCAGCAGCAGATGCGCTGTGGCTTTATTGAACACGTGTACTGGCTCTACGCGGTGCACCTAATGCACACTGTTTTCTATAACACGGGAGGTGATGTTTTGGCTGGACGCTGCTAAGACTCTCATCTCCGTGTCGAAAAGTAGTGCCGTGAGACTGCTTCATCCATTGCAAGGTGTGAATGAATCGACTTTAAGAACGATTTAATTTCCATGCATGTTTTAGTGTGCGTGTGTTTTTGAGAGTTTTTCGTGTGAAAAAGTAACACACTCAACATGCACAACGATGCAATGGGAATGTTTACATAGTGCCGCAAGCATCTCGCCGTCCAGTCATTGAGGACTTTAGACGGCTGCCGAGATGGCGAATTGGCGACAGAGTCAGGGGAGAGCGTCGGGTTGGGAATTCATCGTTAGGGGAGAGCATTGGGCGCGAGTTCTGCGGTGCGGGAATGAGACGGGGGTTTCATGTTAAAGAGTGTACACCAGAGGTCGCAACCGGGTACCCGATACCCATACCCTACCCGATACCCGGCTACCCGTACCCAGCCGGGTACGGGTAACCGCTTGCGACCCTGGTGCGGCCGGGTATGGGTAGGCCGTGAGTCACTGGTGAGTAACCATTTGTCACTCATTTCGGGTAGGGTACGGGTACGGGTAGGGAACGGGTACCCGTACCCGGCCGGGTACGGGTACGGGTAAGGAATCAAAACCCGTTTGCGACCTCTGGTGTACACACGCGAGAAATGGAGAGTGACTCGGCATCCTTTAGTACAATAACAAGGGCAGACATCTTGTAAAATTAGTAACACAGAGGGAGGGTTGATCATTTCGGACCCAGGAAGGAAACCCTAGTTTTCCCACAATGTCTATTATCTGTCGAACGCGGTTCTGCCTAACACGTCATTTTCTAGGAACGTAACCCCCCCGCGTCCGGCGAGGCCTGCCTGTGACTGTTAAATAGTGACGGTGCTATAATAACCGAGCCTAGAGGGACGCCATTGTTCATGGTTCTCTTGTGGCTATGTTCACTGGTGAGGTGTTCACCCTCAACGCACGATTTGCTGAGCATCGTGTCCATTAGGTGAACGGTAGAACAACTTTTGATGATTTTTTGGGTCAACTTCGGCAGCAGGCAATAACGCCAAACGGAGTCATTGACAGACAGCAGGAGCGGTCAATCAACGCTGTGCCGGTTTCCTGTTGACGCCGCAAATCGCATTGCAGCTCCCGCATCGGCACGTGAAGTGAATCCGAATCAGAAGCGTATTTCCCGAGTAAAGCCCCTTTGAGCTAAGAAGCTTTTTTTTAAACATCAAAGCATTCCACATCCGACGAGTGGACAACAATCTCATGGGACACAGACAGAGACAGGAAATCAAGCTATCAATTGGCTCACGTAGATAACTCAGCAAATAGTCGAGTTTCTTATACTACAGGATGTGACAAACACCTTTTATGTCCTGTGCCAACAGAGTGAATTTTCGTGGTAAATCTGGACAATGGAGATAATTTGAATTTTCGCTTAGCAAGAATGATAAAGCAGTCGGTGTTAAATAGATACAGGGATGACATAATGCAAACCTGGTTCATTGTGAACGTTCAGCTGCAGATACCCGATGTCTTGCATGCTTGGCTTGTCGTATTGAGAAACCGTGACCTCACAGCGATATTGCCCGGCGTCGTGGGTTTGGATGTCGCTGATGGTGATGGAGGCGTTACACGTGGACTCATCACCCAGCCACGTCACCTGCAATGGCCTGAGGCTTCTCTTGCTGTATTTGATCTTATAAACCTGTGGTCAATAAAGGTGAGAACACGTACAGACAAACGATGCGATTCAAGGGTGGGATTCTCTATACATATGTAGAGGTATTACGTACCGGAGTGTAGCAAGCTGTTACGTTGCGGTGTCTACATCACGGTCCGTACGTGGGGTGTCTACATTAACGTCCGCATACAGCCCCGCCCCTCGGGGGGGCAGTTGGGTATATAAGGCGGTGCGCGAGAGAGCTCCAGGCAGTCGTTGGAGCAGAAGAGAATGAAGAGCCAGTGAAGATTGAAGACCAGCTAGCTAACCCTGGGACTACCTTGACTCGCTGCTAATGTAAGAGCCGAGCAGGGCAAGCCAGGGGCGACCTCAGAGCAGCGAGGTCTGTGTCCTTGTGAGGGCCAGGCTCGTGTGGATGAGGGTCGGACCTGAGCCGAAGCTGGGCCAGGTCAGTTAGCCTCCACTAGGATGGCCTGGGTTAGAGGAATGTAGGAGCTAACGGGGAAACGTTAGCTGAGGGACACTGCCTCGGATAGAACCGGGTGAAGGGGCAGTTCGTTACCCCTTCCAGTGTTAGGGTACGCTACGTGCTGTATAGTAGAAATTGTTAATAAATACGTGTTGCCTCCGTCGACGTCTCCTGCGCTACTTACGCCGTGACACATATGATACACATGCTCATTGTAAAAAAAAATATATTTCATCAGTAACGTTCCCTATAACAGTAAAATAAAATAACCCGACAATTTGGGCAATGGCTCTTCTTCAAAGTAGAAGGAAATCGAGCAGAGAAATAGATACAATTATAGTGTGATATTTCAAGGTAAAATGCGATGTCTGTAAAATGTTGAGGTTGAAAGCCCATGGCCCATCAGCAGTGGAGAGTGATAAACCTTCCACTACCACATATTAGCATGAAAGGTCGCTAATAATTACGTTTTATTCATTTTTGCGTGCAGGGTTTAGTCAGAGGGGGGAAATATGGATTTGCAACTGTAATAGTAACGCACCTTCTCATTGTGTCCGCCTATGGTCCTGAACCACTCCACCAGCGTCCATGAAACGTCACTGATGGTGCAGGTGTAAGAGCAGGGCAGGAGAACCGTGCTGCCTACTCTTGCCTTTACCTCAACTGGGGTGACAACGGCCAGGTCTGTGGACAAACCCACGATGTTCACATTAGCATTGGGATGGGACTTCTGGGGGAGGTGCTGTGCTCACAACAGAGAAAGGGCAAACACTTTCCAGGACACTAAACATCTCATTGGATGACTAGCAGAGCAGTGCAATGCTGCATATTAGAGAACGGTCCACGGAAGTGGATATCTTAAAGCTACCTCTGAAGTCCCCTTAAGTGGTGCCACGGTGGCGAGGTGTTAACTACCTCGCCTGGTATACAGGGGGTCGTGGTTTGGACCCCGACGCTGACGCCTGCTGTATATTTTAAGATTGCATGTTCTCCCCGTGGTCACATGGATTTTTCTCCCTATTCTCCGGTTTCCCCTTCCATATTTAGAATCAAATGACGCGTCTGGAGTATTTGGCTGCTATAGAAGTCCACGCGATAAGCCTTTTTGTTGAGCTGCTATCAATTGTGGCCAGGTCACTTCTGAAAACAACTACATAGCTCAGTGGGCCTGGTAAAATAAAAAGTAGTTTAGTTTAGGTACCATTGAAGCCGCACAGCAGGGAGGATCGTTTACCCATAGTGCACTGCAAAAGCGAATCACGTTTGATGAATGAGATCCAAACAGATATGAAGGAAAACCTGCCCAATTCGGTATTGTCAAACGCGTGTTTCTGCTCTACACGGTTTGCCTGAGGTCGGTCTTTCTGGAACGCTGGGATGATGGTCCGGCTCTGCATGGGTTAATGCTCAGTTTAACACAGAGGCTTCCGCGACCAATATTATCAAGAAGAGTTTTTTTTTTTGCGCTAGATCACGTAAATAAAGTGTCATTAAAACCGCCACCACCCGGCACAGCCTTATTAGTAGGTTTTCTAATCCGTTACTACAGCACACCGGTGTGTTGGAGAGTAAATGCACAATATTTACAATTTGTGTATGACGTTTATCCAGTAAGTATAACTAGCATCATCAGGCGACAGCCAGATTTGTGGAAAAATCCTCCTGTTTCGTTCTTAAATAGAGGGATAGATGTGGTGTCGTGACTTGTGAGCCCCTCAGATGCGACGGCCAGAGATTCAAAGATATGTGGATGACACATTGATGGTCTGGCCACACGGCAAAGATACACTCGACGAATTTC
This sequence comes from Lethenteron reissneri, assembly GCF_015708825.2. NCBI lineage: Eukaryota > Metazoa > Chordata > Hyperoartia > Petromyzontiformes > Petromyzontidae > Lethenteron > Lethenteron reissneri. Next base: position 256,350 of record NW_026891725.1, read on the forward strand.
TAAATCATCTCAACTCGCCAATCATCTCAACTCACTATGAAAGTGGAAGTTGACAGAACAATGTTTACTGAAAGAATACGCACACTGCATCTGAATGCAGTCACACCATCACCCTACAGACATTCTCTCTCATCAAGACGCTGATACATCGGGCTAAGAAAGTGTCAGATGGAGATAGTCTGAGAAGTGAAATTAAACAGGTTAAAGAAGCGCTGCAATTGAACAATTACAGTGATGCACAAATCAACAGGGCACTGAATGACAAAACCAAATCAAATAACAAGAGCATTGAAACTGCCCAAGTAATTAAAATAATCAAAATAGCGTGCATTGCGGGAGTAACTGATAAACTAGCCAGATTTTTTGAAAAACTAAACAAACATTCTAGTCAGATTTGGCATGGTACATAAAATACAAAAACTAATATCTGGTAGTAATAGGTTTTTACCCTTTAAACTGGTACAAAAACTGACATCTTTATACAAGGCATCATGTTTGCAATAACCACAACACAAGCAGTCAAAATGAAAAAAAAGAAATAACTCTGATAATGATATGCACGGTCCTTGAAGTTGATTGGTCCACACCCGAGACAGCTTTTCTTAGAGCCTAGTCTCCATTGGTGTTGGACCAGATGACGCCAAAAGGCGTACAACTCAAAAACAGCGCACTATCAGAGTATTGAGAGCTCGGGTAAGCATTTACACTATGATACCTCCTTTACCAGTGGCAAAATATAGTAATAGGTTTTTACCCTTTAAACTGGTACAAAAACTGACACCTTTATACAAGGCATCAGGTATGCAATAACCACAACACAAGCAGTCAACTGGTCCAACACCAATGGAAACTTGGCTCTAAGTAAAGCTGTCTCGGGTGTGGACCAATCAACTTCAAGGACAGTGCATATCATTATCATTATCAGAGTTGTTTCTTATTGTTTGCATTTTGACTGCTTGTGTTGTGGTTATTGCAAACATGATTCCTTGTATTAAGGTGTCAGTTTTTGTACCAGTTTAAAGGGTAAACACCTATTACTATATTTTTCTACTGGTAAAGGAGATATCATAGTGTAATATCTGGTACTAAAGATCTATTACCAAACCTATCAACAGAAGGTGTGTACCGGATTAATTGCTCTTGTAGAAAATGCTATGTTGGTCAGACAGGACGAATGATCAGCATGAGACTAAAATAACACCAAAGGAATATTAAATACTCCTACATACAACTGTCGGTAGTGGCAGAATATGGGGGCCAACAAGGACACTCAATTGATTTTGATATTGTTGAAGTTCTGTGCAAAACTGGTTACTGCTAGCCAAGACCAATTAGATAATCTATCGAAATTTAGAGAAATAAAAATAATTTAACCGTCTGGATAACTAAAGACTTATTGCTGCTTGGAAGCGAATTATAAAATAATACATTGTTTAAATGCATGCCTATGTAACGTTCTTGAAGGAGACGGAGACTTCTTAGAGGCCACACGCTTTTATTCACCAATGCTTACTACACCTAACACAAGGGGTATACGGTCCCCTTACTCGTTCCCTGAGGAGCTACAGACTCCGGACTTGCCGGCTATCTCCCATGCTAGCCTAGCGTCCTCCGGCTGGGACCTAGGGGAGGCACACTGACCCGCCGCTGGCCCGGTGGGTCCCCGACCTCTGGTCGCTCGAGACCTTCGCCCTCACAAGGGCGGGAAGGCTGGGAGCCAGGGTCCTATCCAGGACCTATCTCCCCTGACCACTGGTTACTCTGAGCCCCAGCCCTGACAAGGGCTGGAAGGCTTGGTCCAGGGTCCTCGCTGTTTTCGGCCGACTTGGGTCTTCGTGTAGCAGAACCCCCAGAGCTCTCAGCGCTCTGGCTTTTATACCTGTTCGTGGCCGGTTTAACCAATCCCCGGCCACCTCTTGGACCCCTCCGATTGGTCCTTCCCAATCTGGCGTTTGGATCCTACCTCACCCTATTTGACCCTAACTGTTTGATTGAGCGGGAAACCCTTGTCTACCAACTGCTCTCTCACAGCTTGCGAACAGCGAGTAGTTATCACCACTACACCTATACAGGACACCATACGTCGATGGTGATTGGCTGTGAGCAGACATAACAGGTACTGCGATGTTCGTACACACAAACGATATGATGTACAAGAACATTGTGCATTCATAATGTACACACATAATGTGTGATGATTACCATATTAATAACCCAACCGGTGATGGATACCCGTTGTAATTTATATGCATTCATTAATCCCCACTCTGACCTTCATACCTGAGGGGCTCGTAAGTTGACGACATCACAATTATCCGTCTATTTAAGAACGAAACAGGAAGATTTCCCCACAAATCTGGCTGTTGCCTGATGATGCTAATTGTAATTACTGGCAAAACGTCGTACTCAAATTGTGAATGTTGTGCATTTACGAATTTCCATGTTCTGTTTACGTGACAAACCTTACGAATTGGCTGTGTTGGGTGGTGGCACGTCTAACGACACATTTATATTTACGAAATATAACCATAAAAACTGTGAGAACGACATATTTACATGTACGTTTTTGTGTGTGTTATAAAGCAACACACTCAACATGTACAACACAAATGTTCACATATTGACGCATGCATCTAGCCATCAATTCGCTGATGACGTCATACGAACGCCAAGATGGCGAATCATTTAACATTCAAGTGACAGTGTTAGGGGTAAGCGTTGTGCGTGAGTGCCGTGGTACGGAAAGATCAGTGTAGATGGGGGTTTTGTGTTGAGGGGGGAAAGTGAAAACTGAAGAGTGCACACACACGCAAAAAATGGAGAGCGAATCAACATCCATTTAGTACAAAAACTCAGTGGCTGCTCGTCAATAGAGGGCGCAGGGGCGCCGCCCCCATCAATATTCAAGAAATATACATATACAAAATTTATATAAAAATACATAAATAAAATATTTTTTTCATACGATGTGCCGGCTGGTAGTAAGAAAAGCATCAGCATTTAATAAAAACTGGCTTTAATCGGTCAACTATTTTCTATGTTTTTCAATGTGTTTCATGCGGGGCGCCGGACAAATGGATGTCTATGTGAGACTTTAAATTTTCGGACAGCATGTGACCTGAAGCTGGTCTCTAATTGGTTTCTTAAAGATTCTCCTCGGGGCGCAAGTCGTTGCGTCCCTGGCCAATCAGAATTGGATACATGTTATTTTATCCAATCTGATTGGTTCTCGTCACCTGTCATTCAAATTTACGCTCTGGGCCACTACTGCGAGTGCGCAGGCGACACCACTTTGACACTTGCTAGGCTGATCAATTTTTTTGTGTAAACAATGGCAGCAGTTCATCCAAATTCTGTAATTTATTTACAAAAAAACCCTTTCACAAGGCTTTCGCTGGAAGAAATAAAAAAGATAAAGGATCTCGGACCGGAACAACCCGATTTACAAATCCAGCAGCAGGCCAGTGACAGAGGACGAAGCTACACACGAAGCTTCACCCGCGCTTGTTATGAGAAACGGAGGTGGCTGGCTGGATGTGATGTTAGCAATTCTCTTTTTTGTTTTCCCTGTCTTTTATTTCAAAGTTTCGGCACTGAAGTTTTGTGGACAACGACGGGGGTAAGAGACCTCAAACATCTCTCTGACAAATGCAAACGTCATGAAAGTAGCCGCAGCCATATTGATAATAGCATGAAACTAACGTTTTTATGTTCAAGTAGGAAACATGCTTTTTGGTACTTTGGTCTGAAATGTATATAAAAGAGAAACATTTATGTTCAAGTAGGAAACATGCTTTTTGGTACTTCTTTTGGTCTTAAATGTAAATAAAGATCATCAAAATTTATATTCACGTAGTCAAAATGGTTTTTGGTACTGCTTTATATTTATTTGCCCCCCTCAATAAAATAAAAAAAATGCGCCCCCCCAAAAATAAATATCACCAGCCGCCACTGCAAAAACTAGCACAACGTTTTTTGGGGAATTTGTAAAGCAAAGAGCAAAGGAGTGATAATTTCGGACCCAGGAACGCAATCATTGTTTTCCCGTTAACGTGGTTTAGCCCAACGCGCCATTTTCTAGGTACGTAACCCCCGCGTTAGACGACCTCTGCCCGGTTTGTTTAACTGCCAGGAGCTTGGAATTAGCCAAATTAAGTGCAAAGTCAGATGACCAAATATAATGTTACAATGCTTGCGTAGTACTCTTTTTATTTCTTGAATAATTTCAACTCGATAATCCGTTGAGAAGGAACATCTGTTTTGCAAGGGTGCCCAGATGACCAGGTAAGATGATAAACTCATAAGACTTGATATCCGGATTGTATGCCAATTGAACACCGAAAGTGAAGATTCACAGGCAGGAGTTAAACACAGATGACCATGGTTCTAGGTCCACGGTTCTGTCACGTGTACGTAATCGTGTTGAACTTTTTTTCACACCGTACATAGCCAACCACGGAGGTGCAGAGGAAGGACAACAAACCAAACACGAAAGTCAAGATGTGGAGTTGTCGGGTGGATATTGTGTGTTAGGTGTGGGCTACATGACAGATGATGGGAGCAGTGAGTGGTAGGACAGAGCTATATAGGACGTGATACAAACCTGTTCGTGGGTGGACATTCAGCTGTAGATACCCAATGTCTTGCATGTTTTGGGGATACACCGTCACCTCACAGCGATATTGCCCAGAGTCGTTTGTTCGCAAATTACTGACGGTGATGGAGGCGTCGCACTTGGACACATTACCCACCCAGGTGGCCTGTAAAGGCCAGTGTCTGCTCTCTCCATCGGCGTATTGATAAAACTGTGGTCAATAAAGGTAAACGCAGCACACGGAGATCAAATGTGTGATATTGTTTCAGTGTAAAAATCGTTCAGATAAAACCCGAGAATGATTCTGTCTGCAGGGCTTGCAACTCAGCTGGATTAACTGTTGACAAAGAAGCTTCACGTGGAGACTGTTTGCAAAATGGCTGGCCCAAGCCTCAGCCCAGTCACGTGACCAGGGGTCCTCGATCTGAATAGAAAATAACAAACCTCTTCATCAGCGTTGGATATTGAAATTGCTCAAGGGTCATGTGACCAGGTTTCCTAACAAGACTATCAATTCCACGCTTGCACTTGCTGCAATTTAGTGGCAAATGGCGCACAGAACAGACAGAGAAGTAACTCACCCTCTCTTCACGCCCGTCTATGATGCTTAACCACTCCACCAGCATGTGGGTAATGCCACTGATTGTACAGGTGTAGGAGCAGGGCAGGATAAATGTAGTGCCTGCCATGGCGTTCATTTTATCTGGGGTCACAACCACGAGTTCTAGAGAAACCACACACCATGTCCACATTAGTATATTTTCTTATATAATATAAATGTATAAAACGTTTACGAAATATTAATCGGTAACAATGCGTTTTAAAAGTACAGAAAAGGCGGACCTCGTCCAACGCGGGGGGTTACGTTCATGGAAAATGCCATGTTGGGCACAACTTTGATCGACAGAAACAGACCTCATGGGAAAACTGTGGATGCCTACCTGCCTTCGAAATGATCACCCCCTCCCATCTCTGTTTAACTAATACTCACGTTTTTTTGGTTCTTTCGGTAAAGTCACGTAGAAGGGAAATAATAAAATAATAAAACGAAAACATAATAAAATACAATTCTCACGACGTTTCGGCCACAACGCAAGCAGCCGTCCTCAGGTGAAGAACAGTTCATTAAGAACAGGTCTGTCGGAAAGACAGCGTCATTCAGACGCTGTCTTTCCGACAGACCTGTTCTTCACCTGAGGACGGCTGCTTGCGTTGTGGCCGAAACGTCGTGAGAATTGTATTTTATTATGTTTTAGTTTTATTATTTTATTATTTCCCTTCTACGTGACTTTTCCGAAAGAACCAACAAGCTGAATCCCTGCAGTCACGAAAGCTTTAAATTGAAATTTAATACTCACGTTATTGTACAAATGGCTGCTGAGTCGTTCTCACGTCTTGTGAGTGTGTGTGTGCACTCTTTGTCAATTTAAACGCAACACAAAACCCCCGTCTCCATTCTTCCTGCACCACGGCACTCACACCCTACGCTCGCCACTAACACTGCCACTTGAACATTCAATGATTCACCATCCAGTCGTCCGCATGACTAATGTTCTCAATCACTAGATGCATGCGGTAATGTGTGAGCATTTTACGTTGTGCTGCTGTCCGTTTTGAGTGCATTACATTATCACACAAAAACATACCCACACGCGCACACAGACATACACGGTAAATTCATAATATAGGTATTGGTCGCGAAAGCCTACGTGTTAAAATACACGGTAAATACATCGTTCTTACAGTCGATTCACACACTCCAACGTACCCAGCACCCTCACGGCACTACCTGTTTTTGATGCAGATACGAAAATTTTCGATTTAAAGCTTTCGTGACTGCAGGGATTCATCTTCTTGGTTATTTCGGTAAAGTCACGTAGAAGGGAAATAATAAAATAATAAAAATAAACATAATAAAATACAATTCTCATGACGTTTCGGCCATAACGCAAGCAGCCGTCCTCAGATGAAGAACAGGTCTGTCGGAAAGACAGAGTCTCAGTCCTGTTATTCACCTGAGGATAGGTCTGTCGGAAAGACAGTGTCTCAGACCTGTTATTCAGCTGAGGACGGCTGCTTGCGTTGTGGCCGAAACGTCGTGAGAATTGTATTTTATAAGTTTTATTATTTTATTATTTCCCTTCCACGTGACTATACCGAAAGAACCAAGAAGAAGATACGAAAATGTTAGCAGCGTCAAACTGCGTTTCACCGAAATATTACTACTGCCAAACTAGATTCGAAGCTTTCGTGACTGCATGAATTACTCTCTGGTTCTTTCGGTAAATTCACGTAGAAATAAATAAAATAAAATAATAATAGAATACGACGTTTCGATTGCAACACAAGCAATCATCATAAGTTACAAATTAATGATGGTTGCTTGTGTTGCAATCGAAAAGTCGTAGTCTATTATTGTTTTATTTAATTTCTTTTTCCGTGACTTTACCGAAAGAACCAAATAGTATGCAAACAAACTTGGCGCTTCTTCTTGGATCTTTCGGTAAGGTCACGTAAAATGGAAATAATAAAATATTACAAATAAAACATAATAAAATAATTCTCACGACGTTTCGGCCTTCTCGACAGACCTGTTCTCCACCTGAGGACGGCTGCTTGCGTTGTGGCCGAAACGTCGTGAGAATTATTTTATTATGTTTTATTATTTTATTAGTTTTATTATTTACATTCTACGTGACTTTACCGAAAGAACCAAGAAGATGAATCCCTGCAGTCACGAAATCTTTAAATCGAAATGTAACCAAAGAGTATTACCCCTGTGTTGTGGAAAACAAACCCCATCACCCACAACCGTCTCGAGCCAAAACACTCGTTAGATGAAGCCGCGTTGTGCAAGGGTTTCTTACATATTTTTGTTTACCAAATGTTATCTCCGTGTCCCGTTATTAATATAAAGGGATTTCCCACAGAGTAGTGCAACATGTCTTGCTAGAGAACAATCCGTAGAACAGATATTTGTTTCATAATACAGCTAACTCTGAGATTTCTTCAAGCGATGTCTGCTGGTCTACACAGTTGGGAGCAGGACTTACCCAAATTGCTCTTGCACATGAAACAGCGCTTACCGCATGGCAATCAACCAGATACGTTTTATTTCTCAGAATTTTAATTTCGTCAATTAAGTGCGGAATTGCCGGAGGGGGGCTTAGTCCATCAACTCACTCGACTCGAGGACTCGGTTAACTCGCAGGCAAATCTCTGGACTTGAACCCATGCTTCTGAGTGGTACTCGTGTAGAGGTATTATTACACTGGTCGACAAAAAAAAACATTTTTTCTGGCCTAGACTTTTGCAGCTGTTTTAGACTAATTTCAGGGTGCTGATTCCAAATCTGATCTCAGATTTGCTCTATCACATCTCATCTTTATGCTATCGGCATACCCCATTTTCATTGATTTTACCCGAAATTAACTGTCACTTATGATTGCAAGTTGTTGCGAGTCAGTGATGATTGCTTTAGTGTTAAAGTATGGTGCTGTATTTTTAGGATCGTGTGTTTATAATATCATTTTATGTAGATATCCACATTTATTTAATATTTTTCTTCTGCAGTTTTTATTGAAAATGCAATATTTGATATCTCAAAACCCTGATGTGATAGACAAAAACTGATGCCAGATTTGGAATCAGCACCCCAAAATTACCTTAAAACCATTGGAATACCTTATGCCAAAAAAAGTGTGTTGACCAGTGTTATTATGCACTCGCCATGCTGTCAGCCGGTAGTATCCCAAACGTGTCAATAGGGGGCGGTAGTGTGACGGAGCCCAGTGTCAATGGACGATGGCCCAAAGGGCCAACGGTAACCCCGATGGGAAAACAAATCCTGGGACCGAGACCCCAGACCAGAGGTCGCAACCGGGTACCCGATACCCGTACCCTACCCGATAGCCGGGTACCCGTTTGCGACCCTGGTGCAGCCAGGTACGGGTACGGGTAGACCGTGAGTCACTGGTGAGTCACCATTTGTCAATCATTTCCCAACGTCTTGTCTCTTCTCACAATTCAAGTTCCTAGAATCAACCCACCCACGCCTGCAACATGGCTTCATCCCAGAGGTCGCAATCAGGTACCCGATACCTGTACCCTACCCGTACCCGGCCGGGTACGGGTAGGGTACGGGTACGGCCGGGTACGGGTACCCGTTTGTGACACTGGTGCGGCCGGGTACGGGTACGGGTAGGGTACGGGTACGGGTAAGGAATCAAAACCCATTTGCAACCTCTGCCCCAGACCCCGGGAAGGGGGTTGGGGGATGACGTCACCCTCCCAGGACCTGGTGGAAGATCCTGGAAGGAAGGCGTGGCTGGGGCGGAGCAAGCCACAGACTTGTATAAAAGCCGGACCTCTGAACGGTCCGGGCAGTCGTCGTCCACCCGAAGATAAATAATGATCACGACGTTTCGGCCAGAACGCAAGCAACCGTCCTCAGGTGAAGAACAGGTCTGTCGCGAAGACAGAGTCTGTCTTCTCGACAGACCTGTACGAAAAATGCAAATGAGAGACATGCGACCTGGCAGGATAAGTTGAACGACCCAAATGTCATACCCTACATGATACGTATCGCAACACAGACGACGATAATTAGTTAATGCACCGTATTGTAAAACTAAATAATTTCTCAAAAAACTTTGACCACCCCCATTTTCAGGCACAATGTAGATTGTACTAAATGGACATCGTCACGTGATTAAATGATATGTCATCTGTGTTGAACTGTGTAGGATCATTGAATAAATGGCTGCCCCGAAATGCAAAAAAAATAAGCGTTAGAATAGCCAGTGGGAGGCGTATCGGGTGTAAGGGGCCATTACCCCTTTATGTTAGGGATTATTTACATCATGCTAATCTCTCACATGAACATAGCCATTTCTGTGCCCTCGTCGAGGAGGCCGCTTTCCTATCTTACAGTTACATGTTAATTTCTCACATTAACATCACTAGCCCCGGCCACTTCTTTATGGTCCTTTGGCTACACCCATTTCAAACCCTTTACAACAGTCTGCCTCAGTAGCAGACCATAATTTCCCACCTCATGACGGGCGCTTGTGTTGAACCCAAAACGTCGTGATTTATATTATTTTCTACCTACGTGACTTTACCGAAAGAACCAAAGAGTATGGATTCCTGCAGTCACAAAAGCTTCACAATCAAGATTAGGGATTATTTGTAAATAAAAATGCGTGTTGCCTCAGAGCGACTCTCTTCTTGTTATTGACCCACTACACTAGTTCATCACTCTGACCTCTGAGTCACCTCATATCCGACGTTGTTTTAAGACTGCGTAGATGTCGTTGAGGAGCAGTCAATGGTCCTGATGTACATGGTGGTGATGAGATCGTAGCCAGTGGTTGAACCCAGTTCACCATGGCACTGGGCGCATGGCTCGAAAGTTTACATGTTGAGATCTATATGAGGTATATAGGATACTCTTAGTTTTTTCGGTAAAGTCACGTACGTAAAAAATGAAATTAAAATTATTTTAACTTTAATTCCAAAATTAAAAGAATTTTAATTTCATTTTTTACCTACGTGACTTTACCGAAAAAAACTAAGAGTATGAATCCTTGCAGTCACGAATGCTTCAAATCTAGAATTAGTCTATAGCATAGATGATCGAGTGGTGGGTGGTAATATAGACGTTTGAAGTAATTAACACAAACCTGATGGACTGTTGACAATTAGCTGTAGATACCCAATGTCGTGCTTGTTTTGTGGATAAACCGTGACCTTACAGCCATATCGCCCAGAGTTTTGAATCTTGATGTTGCTGACATTGATGGAGGCGTCACACTTGGTCGCATCACCCATCCAGGACGTCTGTAAAGGCCAGGAGCTGATATCTCCATTGGGGAATTTATAAATCTGTGGTCAACAAAGGCGAAAGCATGCACAGATCAAAGTTGTATGTATGTTGTATGTATGTTGTACGTGTGTTGTATGTGTGTTGTATGAATGTTGTATATAAGTTGTATGTGTGTTGTTTGTATGTTAAACTTCTTTGACACCAACAATGCCAATAGGAGGTGCGAGGGAAGGGCAACAAACCAAACACAAACATCAGTTTAAAAAAAATAGTTTTTCAATCTAGATCATGATTTAAAAGTGCCTCTCCAAGTCGAAAATAAACACAATGAGAGTGGCGCTGTGGTACGCAAAACAAACAGTGGAGAAGCAGCGGCTGACCCAGCAGGAAACAAGCAACGAAGGCACCGCAGCGGCACGAGCTGAGGAATCTGCAGAGCAGCGAGCATCAAGACAAGCCAGAGACTGCACAGTTACTGCTGCAGCACAGGCTGTGGAAACTACAGTGCAGCATGCATCAAGACAAGCCAGAGACCGCACAGTTATGGCTGCTGCAGAAGCACAGGCTCAGGAAAATCCTGAACTGCGTGATGTCCTCTTCTCCCACACCCACCCCAATGTGTGCATTTACTTCTATAGAGTCAGTATATACTTCTATAGAATCAATAGATACTACTATAGGGTCAGTAGATACTACTATTGTCATTATATGCTACTTGGAGTCACCAGATACTCCTTATGCTATTGTATGTAGGGTGTGTAGGTATATATGCCTACAAACTAAATACAATTTTGTGGGGTGAAGAATAAAACAAAATTGGGGAAGGAAACCATTTAGATTAAATATTTGCCCCACTTTCTGAAACTTTTTGATTCATGACTTCTGAAAGGCTCTTATAGTTTTGTGGACAGACAAACGGAATGCTGGGCGTTCATGATAGCTTAGTATTTGTGTATGTATAGATTATGTTTTGAAAGAGAAGATAAGATTTGATATATTTCCCCCCTGGCCAAAGCTGGGTACTTCCTGCTAGTGCTCTGATAAAATACGTGCAGTCCTTGAAACTGATTGGCCTACACCAGAGACAGCAGCCGTCTTCATGGCCTTGTCTCACCGCCGGTTTTAGACAAGAGAACAACGCCAAGAGGTAAACAGTACAAAGACAAAGCAAGTATCAGAGGATTTATAGCTCGGGTTTGAGCAGTTATACCTACGGGAACTTTTTTGCCGGTATCAAAGTGTAAGGAAGCTCCGACGAGACGCTCTTGAAGATGAAGGCACGATCTTTGTTTTCCTGTGTGCGGGAGGTTCACATCTCTCCTACGAGTACTGCCCTGTGGAGCCACAAACTCGTCTTCGTCCCAGGCAAGCGTCCCGACTGTTCGTGATCGTCCCCTTTCATATCTCCTCTCTCCCTGCCCTTAACTAGACAGTGCTTTCCTCTCCGCATGTTTAGTCATCCGGCCACCTGCTCTTAATTATCACAACCCATTCTACTTCTTGAATCCTAAACGTTTCTCTACATTAGTCCCCAACAGAAGTATGAAAATTAAGATTAGGTTTTACACTTTCTGGCAATAAAATAGGTGTTCACTAATATCACACTTGGGCACCGCACCCCTTAGTTCAGTGCACGCAGACCTCGCCAAACATTCCTGGGAAATGCCGGGTTGGGCAAAACCGCGTTCGACAAAGTAACAGACCTCATGGGAAAACTCTGGTTACCTTCCTGGATCCTGTATGAAAACCCTCCTCCCTTTTTGCTATGAATAATTCTGAACGATTTCTGCCATTTCGATTTGAAGCTTTTGTGACTGCAGGGATTCATCTTCTTGGTTCTTTCGGTAAAGTCACGTAGAAGGGAAAAAATAAAATAATAAAAATGAAACAAAATAAAATAAAAATTATTTTAAAAATTACTTATTATGTTTTATTTTTATTATTTGATTATTTCCATTCTACGTGACTTTACCGAAAGAACCAAGAAGATTTCTGCCATTGTTATGCTGAGTCACTCTCCACATCTTGTGTGCCATCATCATCATTGCGATCTACGGGCAGATGGCCCATAAGGTGTCGACTGCACATTTCGTCATTCATTTCCACTTTCCTGTGTCTTGTCGTGCCAATCTGCTCAAGTATTTGCCACGTCTTTCTGGCACCAAACTCTTCTTATGTCTCGATTTAAAGCTTTCGTGACTGCAGGGATTCATCTTCTTGGTTCTTTCGGTAAAGTCATCACGTAGAAGGGAAATAATAAAATAATAAAAATAAAACATAATAAAATAATTCTCACGACGTTTCGGCCACAACGCAAGCAGCCGTCCTCAAGGTGAAGAACAGGTCTGTCGGGAAGACAGCGTCTGAATGAAACACCTTCTACGTGACTTTACAGAAAGAACCAAGAAGATATTCTTATGTCGTCGTCAAGCCATTCTCCATTAGGTCTTAATCTCTATCTGGTTCCTTCCATTTTTCTGAGCGACAACACTTTGAATTTCCCTGTTGTTGTCCATCCTACAGATGTGTCCAAATAGTGCCAGTTTCCTTCTCATCAATGCCTGCATCATCAGGTTGTCTTCTTGCTGTGTGTGTACACTCTTGGGTTTTCAATATCGCCTCAACACAAAACCCCGGTCTCTATTACCCTTCCCATCGCCACGGCACTCACAATGATATTGGTCGCCAAAGCCTGCGTGTTAAACTGACTAACTTCTATGGGGAGAATACTTTTCTTCAAACCAGAAAATTGGAGAAACTCTGAACTAAGCCGATGAAGCTGTTGTCTTCACTGCCGTTCCTCTAAAGATGCAGAGATTACGTTGATTAACATTACCAGCTTTAAGTCAAGATATACCATGTAATTAACCCAGCCTGCAGTGGATACCCATTCTCATTTATATGCATTCATTAATAGCCCCCCCCCAACATCAAGAAGGGCTCACAAGTGATGCCATCACATCTACCCCTCTATTTAAGGAACTAAACAGGATGATTTCTCCACAAATATGGCTGTCTCCTGATGAAGCTAGTTGTAGTTACTACCAAAACATTGCGCTCAGATTGTAAGTGTAATAAAGGACTCGTTCATTGTGTCTGTCTCCGTTGTCCTTTATTCGGGTTCCTTTACACTTGTCCCACACGGCCCTCGCTCAGAGCCTCTCCGCTCGGCAGCTCGATGCTGCCTTCGCTCCCGTAGCCTCTCCCCACTCCGATGCAGCTCCACCGCTGCTGGTTTCCCCGTGCAGACCTCCGGCTGCCCTCACAGCAGCTCCCCCCGCTGCTGCTCGTCACTCCGTGCTCGGTCACCGCTGGCCGACGGTGCCGAGTCTCACTCCCTGTGTGGCGATCTCGCCACTCTCCGATCTCCGCCCTGCGTGGCCTCACTCTTTCCCAATCCCCAACTCTCTCCCGTCTCTTCCGGTTTCTCCCCCTTCAGACTTGATCCCTCTCTCCCACGTGACCTAACTCCTCCCCCCGTGACGTCATATCCGCGAGGCCGTTTACGCCCGCATTACATAAGTGTCGTGGCTTTGCTCTCCAACGCACAAGTGTGCTGTACTAGTGATAAATTGATATGTTCTGTTTATGTGACAATCCTTACTAATTGCATGCATCGGGTGGTGACGGGATTAATGACACATTTATATATTTACGCGATCTAACCCAAAACAACCTCTGTTACCGATCACCGCCCGTCTTCCGACAAACCGACGCATTCGAAAAAGGTGTGTTGGGCAAGGTTTCCCGCATTTCGATGTCCTACTCTGATAGAGAGATTTATAACTCACCGTTTCATCTTATTGGTTCTTTCGGTAAAGTCACGTAGAAGGGAGTGTCTGACACTGTCTTTCCGACAGACCTGTTCTTCACCTGAGGACGGCTGCTTGCGTTGTGACCGAAACGTCGTGAGAATTGTATTTTATTATGTTTTATTTTTATTGTTTAATTATTTCTCTTCTACGTGACTTTACCGAAAGAACCAAGAAGGTGAATCCATGCTGCAGTCACGCTAGCTTTAAATCGAAACTCACCGTTTCATCACGTCCATCTATGATCCTCAACCACTCCGCCAGTGTGTGAGTAACGCCGCTGATTGTACAGGTGTAGGAGCAGGGTAGGAGAATCGTGCTGCCTGCTACAGCGTTCATTTTCTCTGGGGTGACGACCATCAGCTCTAGGGAAACCACACACAGCGCCCACATTAGTACATCTCGTATGAAAAATGAGAATAGGTTTTACCCTTTCTGGCAATAAAACAGGTGTGTTGAGATGTTCAAACTCTGAATAGAAACCTTTTTCAGGAAATGTAGTACTGCAGTAACCACGCACAGTAGTTGTGGTGAACATGCAAACAAACATGGCGCTTCTTCTTGGTTCTTTCAGTAAAGTCACGTAGAAGGGAAATAATAAAAATAAAACATAACAATAATTCTCACGACGTTTCGGCCACAACACAAGCAGCCGTCCTCAGGTGAAGAACAGACCAGTTCTTCACCTGAGGACGGCTGCTTGCGTCGTGAGAATAATTTTATTATGTTTTATTTTTATTATTTTATTATTTCCCTTCTACGTGACTTTACCAAAAGAACCAAGAATATGAATCCCTGCAGTCATGAAAGCTTTAAATCGAAACATGGCGCTGATAATATATAAATTGTCTTTAATAATAATGTCACTATCATGTTACATGGCGTTGTCTTTGAAACTGATTGGCCTACACCAGAGACAGCGGCCTTCTTTGTGGCCTCGTCTCACGAGCAGCGTCATACCAGAGAACGCCAAAAGGCGAACAGCACAAAGACAATGCACGTATCAGAGCATTTATAGCTTGGGGTGAGCAGTTATATCACTTTAACACGTAGCAGGCTTTCGCGACCAATATTATTCATAATAAACGTTTTTGGGTTAGATCGCGTTATTTTTAAATGTGACGTAACCCTCCACCACCCGACAAGGCCAATCAGTAAAAAAAGTGTCAAGTTGACAAAAGACAAAATAGTTCACTACTTTGGCCCACTGGTGTGTTGAAGAGTGAATCCACAACATTTACAATATTCTTGGTTCTTTCGGTAAAGTCACGTAGAAGGGAAATAATAAAATAATATAAATAAAAAAACAATAAAAATTCTCACGACGTTTCGACTGCAACACAAGCAATCATCATCAGGTGTGCATTTCACACCTGATGATGATTGCTTGTGTTGAATTTGTATTGTTTTATATTAATATTATTTTATTTTTTCCCTTCTACGTGACTTTACCGAAAGAACCAAGACTATGAATCCCTGCAGTCACGAAAGCTTTAAATCAACATTTACAATTTTTTAGTACGACGTTTCGCTGGTAATTTCGCTGGTAGCTATATCACGTTCTGATGGCAATTGGATATCGGTGTTGATGAGATTGATAGCCAGGAGTTGAAGCCATGTATTTTTAATCCTTGTAGTGGCAACATGTCATGAGATACAGATTCCATTGGATCCCTCAAAGTGCAGTGTCACCTTTCGTGTTAAGAGTAGGCCCACGGAAGTAGATTTTTTTACTACTAAGTTTTTATCTTGATTTAAAGCTTTCGTGACTGCAGGGATTCATATTCTTGGTTCTTTCGGTAAAGTCATCACGTAGAAAGGAAATAATAAAATAATAAAAATATAAAACAATAAAAATTCTCACGACGTTTAGACTGCAACACAAGCAGCAATCATCATCAGGTGTGAAATCCACAGCAAGATGGACTTGTGCATCTGGTCAACTGCCAAATCGCTGTCTGTGGTGCTTACGTTAGGAAAAAACGCCACTTTTTTCAAATTTTCTTGCTGTGGATTTCACACCTGATGATGATTGCTTGTGTTGCAGTCGAAACGTCGTGAGCATGTTATTGTTTTATATTTGTATTATTTTATTAATTCCCTACTACGTGACTTTACCGAAAGAACCAATAATACTAAGCTTTTGTTAAATGTTATATCTGTCAGATGTTATACGTTGAATGTGTATTGTATATGATAAGCAGGCGTTATCATTATTGAGATTCGGGTGGACACTGTACATGGGGTTGAGCAGTGAGGTGGTGTGAATTGGGGTTGATTGGTGTGCATCTGGTCCTAATTGCAGATGCTCTTCAGAAGAACACTTTGAAATAAAGAGTTGCAAACTTGATTTGAAGCTTTCTTGATTGCAGGAATTACTTTTCGATTTAAAGCTTTCGTGACTGCAGGGATTCATCTTATTGGTTCTTTCGGTAAAGTCACGTAGAAGGGAAATAATAAAATAATAAAAATTAAACATAGAAGAAACATAGAAGAACAGGTCTGTCAGAAAGACAGCGTCTCATTCAAACGCTGTCTTTCCGACAGACCTGTTCTTCACCTGAGGACGGCTGCTTGCGTTGTGGGCGAAACGTCGTGAGAATGATTTTATCATGTTTGATTTTTTATAATTTTATTATTTCCCTTCTACGTGACTTTACCGAAAGAACCAAGAAGATGCAGGAATTACTCTTTGGTTCTTTCGGTAAATTCACGTGGAAGGAAAATTAATAAAATAATAGAGTACGACGTTTCGATTGCAACACAAGCAACCGTCATCAGGTAGAACTAAATTTGAGAGGGAGACGAAACGCAGACACGGAGACACACAGACAGACACACAAGCAGAGAGAGACAACACAGAGACACAGAGATAGACACAACATAGACACACAGAGACCCAATGCCTCTGTGGCGATGCCTTAAGTAGAGAGAGAGGGGGGGGGCTAGGCAGAGAGAGAGGTGGGTCTATCAATGAATCCACCCCGAAGTGACCGAGGGAAAAAAGATCGAATGGCGATCAAAAGAGTTGCAGTTACATAACCCTCTGGTTGTGCCTTGGTGGTGGAGTCATCCGATTATCTGAAGGAGGGCAGATCACAACGAAGTGTATCCGCTCATCCCCTCCGAAATCATCATCTACTACACTGGTCAACGAAAAAAGCATTTTTTTCTGGCCTGGACTTTTGCAGCTGTTCTAGACTAATTTCAGGGTGCTGATTCCAAATCTGATCTCAGATTTGCTCTATCACATCTCATTTTTATGCTATCGGCATACCCCATTTTCATTGATTTTACACGAAATTAACTCTGTCACTTATGATTGCAAGTTGTTGCGAGTCAGTGACTGTTTTAGTGTTAAAATATGGTGCTGTATTTTTAGGATAGTGTGTTTATAATATAATTTCATGTAGATATTCACATTTATTTAATATTTTTCATCTGCAGTTTTTATTGAAAATGCAATATTTGATATCTCAAAAACCTAATGTGATAGACAAAAACTGATGCCAGATTTGGAATCAGCACCCCAAAATTACCTTAAAACCGTTGGAATACCTTATACCAGAAAAAGTGTGTTGACCAGTGTTATTAATGGGGGGGGGGGGGGGGGGGGCTCATTTGCAGTGACGTCACGTACGGATGTAGCACTGATAATTGTTTTTTTTTGTGCGCCTTTTGGCGTCATCTGGTCCAACCCATGTGAGACTAGGCTCTAAGGAAAGCTGTCTCGGGTGTGGACCAATCAACTTCAAGGACAGTGCACATTATCAGAGT
This sequence comes from Lethenteron reissneri, assembly GCF_015708825.2. Classification (NCBI taxonomy): domain Eukaryota; kingdom Metazoa; phylum Chordata; class Hyperoartia; order Petromyzontiformes; family Petromyzontidae; genus Lethenteron; species Lethenteron reissneri. The sequence goes on from NW_026891725.1 coordinate 274,360, forward strand.
TATGTTCTTTTGTTTGTATTATGACTGCAGGTATTGCAGTCTATGCAAACATGACTCCTTGTAAAAAGGTGTCAGTTTTGTTGCCAGATAGAAGGGTAAAAAAACAATTATCATATTTTTACTGGTAAATGAGGTTGCCATAGTGGATATAGCACTGTTGCTGCGTAGATTTATTTGTTACCGTCACTTTCTGTAAAGAAACGTCGTCATATTCGACGCGACTTTGTGAATCGAAATGTCTTTCCGCGCGACCTTCTAACGCGTGAGTGTCAAAATCCACCCGATCATGATTATTTAATTATTAATTACGGGGGGGGGGGGGGGGGGGTGGCATGTGGAGTGACGTCACGCGCGTGGCGGACATTTCTGGGCTATTATAGTAGCAACGCGTTCCCATTGGCTCTGTAGCTATTGTCACTGCCCAGGTGATAATAAATTAGTGATGACGGTGGTGATGATGATGACGGTGGTGATGACGACGGTGGTGATGATGTTGCTGGTGATGATCACGGTGATGATGATGATGCTGGTGGTGATGATGATGATGATGTTGGTAGTGATGATGATGTTGATGGTGGTGATGATGATAACGGTGGTGATGATGACGGTCGTGATGATGACGGTGGTGATGATGACGGTGATGATGATGATGATGACGTTGGTGGTGATGACGGTGGTGATGATAACGACGACGATGATGATGATGATGATAGTGATGATGATGACGGTGATGATGACGATGGTGGTGATGATGATGATGTTGGTAGTGATGATGATGTTGATGGTGGTGATGATGACGGCGATGATGATGACGATGGTGGTGATGATGATGATGTTGGTAGTGATGATGATGTTGATGGTGGTGATGATGACGGTGATGATGATGACGATGGTGGTGATGATGATGGTGATGATGACGATGGTGGTGATGATGATGATGATGTTGGTAGTGATGATGATGTTGATGGTGGTGATGATGACGGTGATGATGATGACGATGGTAGTGATGATGATGTTGGTAGTGATGATGATGATGGTGATGATGATGACGGTGATGATGACGATGGTGGTGATGATGATGATGTTGGTAGTGATGATGATGTTGATGGTGGTGATGATGACGGTGGTGATGATGACGTTGGTGGTGATGACGGTGATGATGATGACGTTGGTGATGATGACGATGGTGATGATGACGTTGGTGGTGATGATGACTATAATGATGCAGAGTAGTAAGTTTCAATAATCGAGCCTTGTAGATACCACGCTACACACCAACGTGTTAGCTATGTCACAACTCAAGCAGTAGAGGGCAGTACGTTCCCATCTATTCCGCTACAGAGAGTCAGAGGTCGCAAACCGGTTTTGATTCCTTACCCGTACCCGGCCGCACCAGGGTCGCAAATGGGTACCCGTACCCGGCCGGATACCCGTACCCGGCCGGGTACGGGTATCCGTTCCCTACCCGTACCCTACCCGAAATGAGTGACAAACGGTTACTCACCAGTGACTCACGGCCTACCCATACCCGGCCGCACCAGGGTCGCAACCGGCTACCCGTACCCATACCCGGCCGGGTACAGGTAGCCGGGTATCGGGTAGGGTACGGGTATCAGGTACCCGGTTGCGACCTCTGCAGAGAGTTCATGTTACATGGCAGTCGCGCCGATGGATGTTTCGTCGTTCTACGAGCAAGAATTGAGGTGCTGCACCAACGATGATGTGACGGTGATTTTGTGCACTCGCTGTGCTGACTGGCCTAAGATCAATGCACTCGTGAATATGGCATTCATAGTTAGTTACAATAGTGATGTCAGGTTAATGAGAGATCGATGTCACCTTTTTGTCGTTAAGTAATGGATTGCTTTTACGAAAAATGAAACGGTCATTGAATGCTACTACGGTTGTTCTGTTGAGAATTACTTTTGTTAGATCACTAAATTAGCTTTCCTAGGCGGTCCATAGAAATTTTATGCCACTGCCCAGATAAGTAGTGATGATGATGAAGGTGGTGATGATGATGATGATGGGTGTGTTGATGGTGGCGGTGATGATGATGAAAGTGGTGATGATGTTCATAATGGTGGTGGTGATGATGATGGTTGTGATGATGATGGTGGTGGTTGTGATGGTGGTGATGATGATGGTGGTTGTGGTGATGATAATAATGGTGGTGATGATGGTGGTGGTGATGATGATGGGTTTGTTGATGGTGACGATGGTCATGATTATGGTAGTGGTGATGATGATGAAAGTGGTGATGATGTTCCTAATGGTTGTGGTGATGATAATGATGGGGGTGATGATGGTGGTGGTATTGATGATGGTGATGATGGTTGTGATGATGATGGTGGTGGTTGTAATGGTGGTGATGATGATGGTGATGGTGGTGATGATAATGATGGTGACAATGATGAAGATGGTGGTGATGGTGATGATGATGTTGGTGGTGATGATGGTGGTGGTGATGATGATGGTGATGATGGTGGTGATGGTCATGATGGTGGTGATGATGGTGGTGATGGTCATGATGGTGGTGATGAATTCGAGTTGACCACGACCTGGTATTGAACTCACCTTGGCGCTGCGCTTCGGACTCCAAGCCGTTCCCAACCCCCGCACTGCCAGCGAGCATCATTCCTGGGGATAAATCAGAATTTCAGAATCAGAATTAATTCACTCATCCTGGAGGTATCCGATGAGCTATGAGGCTCTATATCACAGATGATCCAGTTAGGGCCACGGAGTTAGAACGTTACACTGATGATGGTCGCATTAGGGGCGCCACGGTGGCTAGCAGATGTTAACTACCTCGCCTGGTATACCGGAGGTTGTGAGTTCGATCCCGGCCCTAATTCCACACTGGCTAAGATATGTTAACTACCTCGCCTGGTATACAGGAGGTCGTAGGTTCGATCCCGACCCCTGACGCCTGCTGTTGTATATTTGGAGTTTGCGTGTCTCTCTCTCTCATCATCATCACGGTGGCTAGGAGATGTTAACCACCTCGCCTGGTATACCGGAGGTTGTGGATTCGATCCTGGCCCTAAATCCACAGTGGCTAAGAGATGTTAACTACCTCGCCTGGAGGTCGTGGGTTCGATCCCGACCCCAGACGCCTGCTGTTGTATATTTGGAGTATGCGTGTCTCTCTCTCGTATCATCATCACGGTGGCTAGGATATGTTAACTACCTCGCCTGGTATACCGGAGGTTGTGAGTTCGATCCCGGCCCTAAATCCACACTGGCTAAGATATGTTAACTACCTCGCCTGGTATACAGGAGGTCGTGGGTTCGATCCCGACCCCAGACGCCTGCTGTTGTATATTTGGAGTGTGCGTGTCTCTCTCTCTCATCATCATCACGGTGGCTAGGAGATGTTAACCACCTCGCCTGGGACACAGGAGGTCGTGGGTTCGATCCCGACCCTGACGCCTGCTATTGTATATTTGGATTGTGCGTGTCTCTCTCTCTCATCATCATCATCACGGTGGCTATGAGATGTTAACTACCTCGCCTGGTATACCGGAGGTTGTGGGTTCGATCCCGGCCCTAAATCCACAGTGACTAAGAGATGTTAACCACCTCGCCTTGTATACAGGAGGTCGTGGGTTCGATCCCGACCCCAGACGCCTCTTATATATTTGGAGTTTGCGCGATTACCCCGTGGTCTCGTGGATTTGACTTTGGGTCCTCTGGTTTTCCCTCCACATTAAGAATCAACATCACGCGTTTAGAGTATTTAGCTGCTATACATTTCCACGTGATGATGATGATCAGTCGCTTCGTTGAGCTATCATTTGTGGCCAGGTTGCTTCTGACAAAGAGCTACATAGTTCAGTGGGCCTTACCTGGTCAAATAACAAAAGTGTTTTTTCGTTTTTCTTTCTTACCATACGTAGTCAACCATGCTCAGTGTGCATGTACGTTGAACTTCTTTCGCACCGTACGTAGCCAACCGTGCTAAGCGGAGGTGCGGTGGAACGACAACAAACGACCTTGTAGTTCACCATTGGAACCTCATTTGCCAGTAAAAATATATGATAATTGTTTTTTTACCCTTCTAAAGGTGCGCCTTTTGGCGTCATCTGGTCCAACACCATGTGAGACTAGGCTCTAAGGAAAGCTGTCTCGGGTGTGGACCAATCAACTTCAAGGACAGTGCATACATTATCAGAGTTATGTTTTTTGTTTGCATTATGACTGCAGGTATTGTGGTCTATGCAAACATGACTCCTTGTAAAAAAGGTGTCAGTTTTGTTGCCAGATAGAAGGGTAAAAAACAATTATCAACCTTGTAGTTGGCTAAACACAGTCCCGCAGATTTCATTTCATTTCGTTTAGTTTTTTAAGTTTTCATTTATTTGGTATCGCCCTGTGAGCCATTCGGCTCTTGAATCGGGTGCAACCGCAACAAACAAAAACAAAAACATGAACAAGAAACCATCTTAAAGTGAATATGTGACTATGTGCAAACAGAAAATCCAGGAAAAAACAGCAAGATGCCCAGTGACAGCCTGTCAAGTGTGATCGGTGCAGAACTCCCCAGACTCAAAAGCCCTGTTAATCAGCACAGACCTGACGAGTCCGTGGTTGTATTGTGCCATCGGTGTTGACGGTATGTGGGGTATGCGGGGTACGTGGAATGGAAACCGCAGAGTTGCCTGATGATGCTCTTTGTTGTTGTTGTTGTAATTACCTGCGATACGTCACGGAACTTGGATTGTAAATGTTGTAGTGGGCTTACTATCCAACACTACACTATACACTACACTATACACTACACTATACTACTATACACTACACTATACTACTATACACTACATTACTATACACTATACTATACACTACATTACTATACACTACACTATACACTACACTATACACTACACTATACTACTATACACTAGATTACTATACACTATACTATACACTACATTACTATACACTACACTACTATACACTACACTATACACTACTATACACTACACTACTATACACACTACACTATACACTACTATACACTACACTACTATACACTACACTATACACTACTATACACTACACTACTATACACACTACACTATACACTACTATACACTACACTACTATACACTACACTACTATACACTACACTATACACTACACTCTACACTACTATACACTACACTACTATACACACTACACTATACACTACTATACACTACACTACTATACACTACACTACTATACACTAAACTACACACTACACTACTATACACTACACAATACACTACTATACACACTACACTACTATACACTACACTACTATACACTACACTACATACTACACTACACTACTATACACTACACTACTATACACTAGACTACTATACACTACACTATACACTAAACTACACACTACACTACTATACACTACACTATACACTACACTACTATACACTACATTACTATACACTACACTATAAGTGTAAATGTTGTAATGGGCTTACTATCCAACACACAACAACCAGTGAGTGCTGTGCGAGTATAAAACAATATACACTACACTATACACTACACTACTATACACTACTATACACTACACTACTATACACTACACTTTACACTAGACAACTACACACTACACTACTGCACACTACACTGCTACACACTACACTAATATACACTAAACTACACTACACACTACACTGCTACATACTACACTACTATACACTAAACTACACACTACACTACTATACACTAAACTACACACTACACTACTATACACTACACTCTACACTACACTACTATACACTACACTACTATACACCACACTATACACCACACTACTATACACTACACTATACACTACACTACTATACACTACACTACTATACACTACACTACTATACACTACACTACTATACACTACACTACTATACACTACACTATACACTACACTACTATACACTACACTACTATACACTACACTATACACTACACTATACACTACACTATACACTACTATACACTACACTGCTACAAACTACACTACTATACACTACACTACTATACACTACACTGCTACAAACTACACTACTATACAATAAACTACACACTACACTACTATACACTACACTATACACTATACTACTATACACTACTATACACCACACTACTATACACTACACTATACTATACACTACACTACTATACACTACACTATACACTACACTACTATACGCTGCACTACTATACACTACTATACACTACACTACTATACAATACTACACTACTATTGTAAATGCTGTAGTGGACTGACTCTCCAACACATCAGTTGAACTCGTAACGAATTGGCAGGTTTTGTATACGTGACAAACCTCACCCATTGGCTGTGTCGGTTCAAAGTGGCGAGTGTAACCCCAACACAACATTGATATTTACTCGATCTAAGCCAACACAAACCTCCGCTGTGGATAATATTGCTCGCGAAAGGCTCCTCCTGCTACGAGGAACAGTGTATTTAATTAAGTAGAACGTGTTGTCTATATTTATTTGAAGTTGCGTATTTTGATGTGACGTCACACACCCCCCCCCTCGTCACACATCGTCACAAATGTCTGACACCCCCCCCCCCCGGTGCGTGACGTCATTAATGGACGTCCCCTTTGTCTTTGTTGCACTTCTTTCTCGGCCATTGTGAACCTTCACAGGTAACAGACGCTCAGGATCTCAGCCTTGCTGACTCAGTGTGTCCGTGACACGGCCATTGTGAAGGTCTTTCAAGCCACATCTACTGCGAAACCCCGTCAACGCACGACGTCTGTTGTTTGTTGTTGTTCTAAGGGAGCCGAGATGACATTTCACAGCCAGGTAGCCCAGCCCGCTATAGTGCATCGTATAGGCATTTGTCAGTTAACATAACGAGTTAAGTGTGGACGGGAAACCCCCAGAACGAACATTGCCATCTCGAGTCTCGCTTAGGCAAGTCACGAAAACACAAACAGACAGCGGCCACACGCAGGTGGCGAGGAGATGCAATCTCCTTCGCCTGGTATGCAGGAGGTCGTGGATTCGATGCCAGATCCTGGCCATGTCTGCTGCTGCTGCTGTATGTTGCAAGTCTGCGTCTCTCTCCTCATTGTGGTCGCTGCGTGGATTTTTCACTCCGGGTCAGAGGTCGCAAGCGGGTACCCGATACCCGTACCATACCCGATACCCAGCTACCCGTACCCGGCCGGGTACGGGTACGGGAATCCGTTTGCGACCCTGATGCGGCCGAGTACGGGTACGGGTAAGCCGTGAGTCACTGGTGAGTCACCGTTTGTCACTCATTTCCAAATGTATTGTCTCTTCTCACAATTCAAGTTCCTAGAATCAACCCACCCGCGCCTGCAACATGGCTTCATCCCAGAGGTTGCAATCGGGTACCTGATACCCATACCCTACCCGATACCCGGCCGGGTACGGGTAGCCGGGTATCGGGTAGGGTACGGGTACGGGTACCCGTTTTCGACCCTGGTGCGGCCGGGTACGGGTACGGGTAAGGAATCAAAACCCGTTTGCGACCTCTGCTCCGGGTCCTCCGGTTTTTCCCTCCACATTTAGAATCTACGTCACCACGCGTTTAGGCTATTTGTCTGCTGCTATCGATGTCTACGTGGTGATGATGATGATATCAATCACGTGGTTGAGCTTCTATGATTAGTGGCGGTCAGGTCGCTTCTGATAAAAAAAAAGCTACACAGCAGCTTAGTGGAGCCTGACCTGGTCACAATAAACATGGCTTAGTTTTAGTATGGGACTCTGAGTGTGGGTCTATGTGGCTTCCCATGGGTCTCTGGGTCTCTCTTGGTCTCTATGAGTATGGGTCTCTCTGGGTCTGTATGGGTCTCTGAGTCTCTCAGGGTCTCTGAGTGTGGGTCTATGTGGCCTCCCATGGGTCTCTGAGTCTCTCTGGGTCTCTGAGTGTGGGTCTCTGTGGGTGTCTATGGGTCTCTGGGTCGCTCTGGGTCTCTATGAGTATGGGTCTCTCTGGGTGTACATGGGTCTCTGAGTCTCTCTGGGTCTCTATGAGTATGGGTCTCTGTGGGCGTCTTTGGGTCTCTATGAGTATGGGTCTCTGTGGGTCTGTGTGGGTCTCTGAGTCTCTCAGGGTCTCTGAGTGTGGGTCTCTGTGGGTGTCCATGGGTCTCTGAGTCTCTCTGGGTCTCTGAGTGTGGGTCTCTGTTGGTGTCTATGGGTCTCTCTGGGTCTCTATGAGTATGGGTCTCTATGGGACAGTTTGGGTCTCTGAGTATGGGTCTCTGTGGGTGTCTATGGGTCTCTCTGGGTCTCTATGAGTATGGGTCTCTTGTGGGTGTCTTTGGGTCTCTATGAGTATGGGTCTCTGTGGGTCTGTGTGGGTTTCTATGAGTATGGGTCTCTGAGTCTCTCTGGGTCTCTATGAGTATGGGTATCTCTGGGTCTGTATGGGTCTATGTGAGTATGAGTCTCTGTGGGTCTGTATGGGTCTGTGTAGGTGTCTACGAGTCCCTCTGAGTATGGATATATGTGGCTGTCTATGGGTCTCTATGTGTTTAGAGTATTTAGCTGTTAGTATCAATGTCCACGTGATGATGATGATATCAGCCATTTTGTTTTGCTGCTAGTGATGACCAGTTCGCTTCTGAACAATGAGCAGAAAAAATATATATATTTTACAAAACTTTTTTTAACACAATTTAATGAAATGCACTAGTCATGGCAGAACTCTACGACTCCAGGAAGTGGCCCTGAAGCTTGCCATAACGTTAGGGTCCGTGGCCAATTACAGCCAATGTCAGTTGACCGTGGACAATTAGACCCAAGCAGAAACATAACACATAAAAAAAATGTTTTTTTTTATGATAGAATATAGTATTGTCATCAGTATAACATAAGTATACCAAGTTTGCAGTCGATGCCACATTTGGAAGTGGGATAAAATTGAGTTACAAGATTTGAGGATACAATAACGACAACAACAACGACAACAACAGACAGTAGTAGTAGGTTTTTACCCTTTAAACTGGTACAAAACTGACACCTTTATACAAGGCATAATGTTTGCAATAACCGCAACACAAGCAGTCAAAATGCAAACAAAAAGAAACAACTGTGATGATGATAATGATATGCACTGTCCTTGAAGTTGATTGGTCCACACCCGAGACAGCTTTCCTTAGAGCCTAGTCTCCATTGGTGTTGGACCAGATGACGCCAAAAGGCGTACAACTCAAAAACAGTGCACTATCAGAGTATTGAGAGCTCGGGTTAAGCATTTACACTATGAGACCTCCTTTACCAGTGGCAAAATATAGTAATAGGTTTTTACCCTTTAAACTGGTACAACACTGACACCTTTATACAAGGCATCATGTTTGCATGATGCCTTGACTGCTTGTGTTGCGGTTATTGCAAACATGATGCCTTGTATAAAGGTGTCAATTTAGAACCAGTTTAAAGGTTAAAAACCTATTATATTTTGCCACTGGTAAAGGCGGTCTCATAGAGTAAACAACAGACAGAGTGAGTTAATTAATTCCGTCAGAAATCGCGCCGTGATTCACGTCACGTGAGGCAGGGCTTTGGGTGCATCGAGTGTCTACTGCTAACTTTGTGTACTGGTGTGTGTGTGTACTAGTGTGTGTACTGGTGTGTGTGTACTGGTGTGTGTGTACTGGTGTGTGTGTACTGGTGTGTGTACTGGTGTGGGCTTACTGGTGTGTGCGTTCTGCTGTATGTGTACATCTTAGTGTGTGTACTGATATGTGTGTAATGGTGTGTGTACTGTTGTGTGTGCACTGCTGTGTGTGTGTGTACTGGGGTCCTGCAAAATGAACCCCCTACCTCCTTGTTGGTGCCGGACGGCAACGCTGTGGTGGGCAGTGCCGTGGGAGTAGGGCCAACTTAGATTGACTATTCCCCTCATGTCGTTTGTAACCACCACAGTGGCCAAATGGGGGCTCTGAATGGGTGCGAGGGGCTGGTAACCCCTCCACCTTCAATTAATGAACACTAAATCACGAGTTTTTACTTTGATTAAGCTTGTGCCGGAGGCCCCTAGGGAGAGAGTCATCTTGTTGGGTGACTTCAATGCCCGAAGTCACTGGCACCTGGTCTGGAGTGATTGGAAGGCATGGGCCAGATCAGCTCAATAACAACGGCAGGAGGCTGCTAGATTTTTGTGCAGCCAATGGGCTTGTAATTACCAACACGCTGTTCCGGATTCGGCGCAACCACACAAAATCATGGATGCATGCCGGGTCCAAGAAAGAACATTTGCTGGACTACATAGCGACCGAACAGCGGATGTGGGCCCATGTCCTTGACACCAGGACCTACCGTGGTGCTGATCTGCCCACTGACCATCGACTTGTCATCTGTGAGATGCATCTGCCATTATTATACTCCGGTGGTGGGTGTAAACCCAGGACCCCATTTAAACCCATAGTCTCAGCTAGCTGATGAAATTTGGAAGCAATAATTTCATCATCGCTTGCGACTGGGGTTGGTATTCTCCCCCACTCCTCCTGATGTCGAGGGTAAATGGGCGAGGTTTAGGACTGTGGCTCATGCAGCTGGAATGGCTGCTTTGGGTACACGGTCCAGACCTCCCCAAATACCCTTACTAACAGAAGAGGTCTCCGTGTGAATGAATAGGTCTCTGTGTATGTCTATGGGTCTATATGTGTGTATCTATGGGTCTCTGTGTGTGTCTATGGGTCTACGTGTGAGTCTATGGGTCTCTGTGTATGTCTATGGGTCTATATGTGTGTATCTATGGGTCTCTGTGTGTGTCTATGGGTCTCTGTGTATGTCTATGGGTCTATATGTGTGTATCTATGGGTCTACGTGTGTGTCTATGGATCTCTGTGTGTGTCTATGGGTCTCTGTGTGTGTCTATGGGTTTCTGTGTATGTCTATGGGTCTATGTGTGTATCTATGGGTCTACGAGTGTGTCTATGGATCTCTGTGTGTGTCTATGGGTCTACGTGTGAGTCTATGGGTCTCTGTGTGTGTCTTTGGGTCTATGTGTGTATGTATGGGTCTACGTGTGTGTCTATGGATCTCTGTGTATGTCTATGGGTCTATGTGTGTATCTATGGGTCTACGTGTGTGTCTATGGATCTCTGTGTGTGTCTATGGGTCTACGTGTGAGTCTATGGGTCTCTGTGTGTGTCTATGGGTCTATGTGTGTATTTATGGGTCTCTGTGTGTGTCTATGGGTCTCTGTGTATGTCTATGGGTCTATGTGTGTATCTATGGGTCTACGTGTGTGTCTATGGATCTCTGTGTGTGTCTATGGGTCTACGTGTGAGTCTATGGGTCTCTGTGTGTGTCTATGGGTCTATGTGTGTATGTATGGGTCTACGTGTGTGTCTATGGATCTCTGTGTATGTCTATGGGTCTATGTGTGTATCTATGGGTCTACGTGTGTGTCTATGGATCTCTGTGTGTGTCTTTGGGTCTACGTGTGAGTCTATGGGTCTCTGTGTGTGTCTATGGGTCTATGTGTGTATCTATGGGTCTCTGTGTGTGTGTCTATGGGTCTCTGTGTGTGTCTGTGGGTCTCTGTGTGCATCTATAGGTCTCTGTTTATGTCTATGGGTCTACGTGTGTTATCTATGAGTCTCTGTGTGTGTCTATGGGTCTCTGTGTGTGTCTGTGGGTCTCTGTGTGTATATATGGGTCTCTGTGTGTGTCTATGGGTCTCTGTGTCAATCACGGGCTCCAAGCTGACACCCAACCCCTTACAGGGTTCACGTCTGAATAGTGTGTGTATGTGTGTGAGAATGTACGTGTGTGTGTGTGTGTATGTGTCAGTGTGTGTCTCGGAGTGTGGGTAGCTGTAGTGTAGCGGTTAGCGCGCTGCGCTACAAACTTGTGCGACCTGGGATAGGTTCCCACCGGGCGTGGTGCTGGCCACCCACCCCCTCGTGTACCGTTCCGGCCTTCATAGGTGCTCGCTCACAGCACTTGCCCCAACAGTCAGTTAAGGCTACACGGGGGATCTTTGGGACCGTCATTAAATGACGTCACGCGATTTTGGACGATTTTTGACCCCCTCCCCCCCTTCGTCACACGGCGTCAACAAAAATTCAGACCCCACCTCAAATATGACGTCACAAAGCTCTGCCCGCCCCCCCACCCCCCAAAAAATAAAACATGCTTCAAATCGCTTTAAACTATTGTCATTATAGTGCATATTTAATGTGGCGCTGCACTCTGATGTTGTAGGAGAAAATATTTATTAAATAGTCTATTTAATTAAGTAGAACGTGTTGTATATATTTATTTGAAGTTGAGTATTTTGATGTGACGTCACACACCCCCCCCCCCCTCGTCACACATCGTCACAAATGTCTGACCCCCCCCCCCAGGTGCGTGACGTCATTTATGGACGTCCCCTTTGTCTTTGTTGAACTTCTTTCAAAGCCATTGTGAACCTTCATAGGTAACAGACGCTCAGGATCTCAGCCTTGCTGACTCAGTGTGTCCGTGACACGGCCATTGTGAAGGTCTTTCAAGCCACATCCACCGCGAAACCCCGTCAATGCACGACGTCTGTTGTTTGTTGTTTTTCTAAGTGAGCAGAGATGACATTTCACATCTCGACAGCCGGACAGCCAGGACGCCAGTTAGCCCAGCCCGCTATCGTGCGTCGTGTATGCATTTGTCAGTTAGCATCATGGGTTAAATGTAGACTGGAAACCCCCAAAACGAACATAGCGATTTCTAGTCTCGCTTACGCAAGTCACGAAGACACAAATAGACAGCGGCCACACGCAAGTGGCGAGGAGATGCAATCTCCCTCGCCTGGTATGCAGGAGGCTGTGGGTTCGATGTCAGACCCTGGCCATGTCTGCTGCTGCTGTATGTTGCAAGTCTGCGTCTCTCTCCTCATGGTGGTGGCTGCGTGGATTTTTCACTCCGGGTCAGAGGTCGCAACCGGGTACCCGATACCCGTACCCTACCCGATACCCGGCTACCCGTACCCAGTGACTCACGGCTTACCCGTACCCGTACCCGGCCGGGTACGGGTACGGGTAGGCCGTGAGTCACTGGTGAGTCACCGTTTGTCACTCATTTCCCAACGTCTTGTCTCTTCTCACAATTCAAGTTACTAGAATCAACCCACCCGCGCCTGCAACATGGCTTCATCTCAGAGGTTGCAATCGGGTACCTGATACCCGTACCCTACCCGATACCCGGCCGGGTACGGGTAGCCGGGTATCGGGTAGGGTACGGGTACGGGTACCCGTTTTCGACCCTGGTGCGGCCGGGTACGGGTACGGGTAAGGAATCAAAACCCGTTTGCGACCTCTGCTCCGGGTCCTCCGCTTTTTCCCTCCACATTTAGAATCTACGCCACCACGTGTTCAGAGTCTTTGTCTGCTGCTATCAATGTCCACGTGGTGATGATGATGATGATATCAGTCACGTAGTTGAGCTTCTATGATTAGTGGCGTTCAGGTCACTTCTGATAAAAAAGCTAGTGGGGCCTTACCTGGTCATGGGTCTCTGAGTCTCTCTGGGTCTCTGAGTGTGGGTCTCTGTGGGTCAGTTTGGGTCTCTGAGTATGGGTCTCTGTGGGTGTCTTTGGGTCTTTATGAGTATGGGTCTCTGTGGGTCTGTGTGGGTTTTCTATGAGAATGGGTCTCTATGGGTCAGTATGGTTCTCTGAGTATGGGTCTCTGTGGGTGTCTACGAGTCCCTCTGAGTATGGGTCTCTGTGGCTGTCTATGGGTCTCTATGTGTTTAGAGTATTTGGCTGTTAGTATCAATGTCCACGTGATGATGATGATGATATCAGCCATTTTTCGATTTAAAGCTTTCGTGACTGCAGCAGGGATTCATCTTCTTGGTTCTTTCGGTAAAGTCACGTAGAAGGGAAATAATAAAATAAAATAAATAAAACATAATAAAATAATTCTCACGACGTTTCGGCCACAACGCAAACAGCCATCCTCAGGTGAAGAACAGGTCTGTCGGGAAGACAGCGTCTGAATGAAACACCCCAGGCTTGGAGCGTATATTTAAGCTGGGTTGGAGGGGGAAGAGCGCCTTGACAAAATAATTTGCATATCAAGAGGAATTTAGCATATTAATGGGAAATGCAGATATGGGATTAGTACTACTTGTGAAATGCGTAGGAGGTGGGCGGGGGTTTCAAAGTCATGTTATGCCCGTGCATTATTCAGGATTAGCTGCATCAAAGGGAGGGGGTAGGAGTAGCATTAACAAAGGGAAGGAGTGTTTATAGTATGTAGCTGCAGTTACTAAACCACCACGTAAACAACTAAAGTATAAACTACATAGTATCATCAGTATACTAAATATACTCTCCAATAAGCTGAGCTACTAACAGTAAGTAATACATTACAATTCTACGTCGCAAAAAATGTGATATGCTTCCAGCTAAACTTTTTTCTCTTACATTACACGGGTCTACCCCGTACAATATACTGCCATAGACAAACCCAACATTAAAATATATAATGTATTACTATACACCACTCCATACCTTCGATTATACATTGTAATATTACACTATGTATTATTCTACCCACCCTACTGTATGTCACACTGCTGTATATTCACTATACAATTACGATACTATATATTACCTTATACATTGTATTTAACATTACAATTTTATACTATTTATTATTATACAATCTGTTGCTTCCTCTTAGTATCTTTCACGCGACGGTCAATGGTATAGTGTATAGCAGATTGTTGTGTGTGTACTGGTGCGCGTGTACTGCTGTGTCCTAGTGTGGCTATGTACTGCTGTGTGTACTAGTGTGTACTGCTGCATGTGTATGGGGAGCGGTAGTGTTGCAGTTAGCGCTACGCTGTACTGCGAACCCGGCGACCCGAGTTCAACTCCCGCTCACGGCCAACACCAGCGACGATTGTCTAAACCAGTCCTGGGACTCCACCGAGGTCGACTTAGTCTCAAATCGGTACCCGGTGCGGTGTGCAGTAAACATCGCTGTTAGCCCCCCACCCCCCCCCCCCCCTGCACAATGCCGGCCTTCATAGGTGCTGCCACTCGCTAACCACACTTGCCCCAAAAGCCATTTGAGGCTATATAGGGGCGATCTTTGTATTTGCAATGATGTTAAATCTAGGAGCAGTGCTGAGTTTATGGCCAGTGTTGAGTTTATGGTGCAGTGTTGAGTTTATAGTGCAGTGTTGAGTCTATGGTGCAGTGTTGAGTTTATGGGTAGCAGTGTTGAGTCTATAGGTAGCAATGTTGAGTCTATGGGTAGCAGTGCTGAGTCTATGGGTAGCAGTGCTGAGTCTATGGGTAGCAGTGTTGAGTCTATGGGTAGCAGTGTTGAGTCTATGGGTAGCAGTGCTGAGTCTATGGGTATCAGTGTTGAGTCTATGGGTAGCAGTGTTGAGTCTATGGGTAGCAGTGCTGAGTCTATGGGTAGCAGTGTTGAGTCTATGGGTAGCAGTGTTGAGTCTATGGGTAGCAGTGTTGAGTCTATGGGTATCAGTGTTGAGTCTATGGGTAGCAGTGTTGAGTCTATGGGTAGCAGTGCTGAGTCTATGGGTAGCAGTGTTGAGTCTATGGTGCAGTGCTGAGTCTATGGGCAGTGTTGAGGCTATGGGCAGTGTTGAGTCTAAGGGCAGTGTTGAGTCTATGCTGCAGTGTTAAGTATATGGCGCAGTGTTGAGCTTAATGGTGCATTACTGAGTGTGTGGGCAGTGTTGAGTCTAAGGGCAGTGTTGAGGCTATGGGCAGTTTTGAGTCTATGTGCAGTTTTTTTTTGTTTAAAGCTTTCGTGACTGCAGAGATTCATATTCTTGGTTCTTTCGGTAAAGTCACATAGAAGGGAAATAATAAAATAATAAATATTTAAAACAATAAAATTCTCACGACGTTTCGACTGCAACACAAACACTCATCATCAGGTGTGAAATCCCTTCTATGGGGAGTGTTGAATCTATGGTGCAGTGTTGAGCCATGGGCAGTGCTGAGTCTATGGGGCAGTGTTAAGTCTATGAGTAGTGTTGAGTCTAAGGTCAGTGTTGAGGCCAGGGGCAGTGTTGAGTCTATGGGCAGTGCTGAGTCTATGGGTAGTGTTGAGTCTATGGGCAGTGTTGAGTCTACGGGAAGTGTTGAGTCTATGGGCAGTGTTGAGTCTATGGTGCAGTGTTGAGTCTATGGTGCAGTGTTGAGTCTATGGTGCAGTGTTGAGTCTATATGTGCTGTTGGTGACCAGGTAACAAGGTGAAGGTTGCATTCTTTGTGTGAGTCTATGGGTCTCTGCGTGTGTCTGTGTGTATGTGTCTTTGTGTGTCTCTGTGTGTATCTTTGTCTGTGTGTGTCTCTGTATGTGATTGTGCGTGTCTGTATGGGTGAGTCTGTGTCTGTGTGTGTGTGACTGTGTGTGTTTCTGTGTGTGTGTTTTTATGTTTGTGTCTGTCTTTGTGTGGGCAGTGGTGGTCACGAATCCGGCGGAGACACGAGTGCTGAGTCTATGGGCAGTGGTGAGTCTACGGGCAGTGTTGAGTCTATGGGCAGTGTTAAGTCTATGTGCAGTGTTGAGTCTATATGTAGTTTATACTTTAGTTTTCTACGTGGTTGTTGAGTAACTGCAGCTACATATCATTAACATTCCTTTCCTTTGTTACTGCTAATCCCTGCACCCCCCTTGGTTGCTGCTGATCCTGCATAATGCATGGGCATAATATGACTTTGACACCCCCCCGCCCAACGCCTACGCATTTTCCATGAATATGCTAAATCCCTCTTCACATGCACATTCTTTTTGTTAAGGCGCTCTTCAACCCCCAATGCAGCTTATATATAAGCTCCTAGTTTGGTAGTGTCTCATTCTTCACCTGAAGACGGCTGCTTGCGTTGTAGCCGAAACGTCGTGAGAATTGTTTTATTATGTTTTATTTTTATTATTTTATTACTTCCCTTCTACGTGACTTTACCGAAAGAAACAAGAAGAAAAAAAAAACTATGGTGCAGTGTTGAGTCTATGGTGCAGTGTTGAGTCTATGTGCAGTGTTGAGTCTATGGTGCAGTGTTGAGTCTATGGGCAGTGTTGAGTCTATGGGTAGTGCTGAGTCTATGGGGCATTCTTGAGTCTATGGTGCAGTGTTGAGTCTATGGGCAGTGTTGAGTCTATGAGTTTGTGAATAGTCACTCCGTGTGACGTACTGTGAAGCGGGCATGACAAAACACGCGCACGTTCTCAAGCGCCCTGACGGGCACAGAGAAGAGGAAATGTCACGATCAGCCGATTTTTAAATAACCCCGAAGAACCGTTAGCAAACAGGCAAACAAATTCCTCGAATGCCCCCCAAGGAATCGATGTTGCTCATTGTTTGACCTTACAGGGGCGGACATGCCCAATCACACATCCAAACAAAGACAATTCTAGATTTGAAGCTTTCGTGACTCCAAGAATTCATAGTCTTAGGTTTTTTCGGTAAAGTCACGTAGATAAAAAATAAAAATAAAAATTAATAAAAGTAAAATAAAAGAAAAAAATAAAAATCACGACGTTTCGGAGGCAACACAAGCTTCCGTCTTCAGGTGGAACCGTCACAGCATGATAGCTGTATCAAGCAAGCGTGCTGTGACGGTTCCACCTGAAGACGGAAGCTTGTGTTGCCTCCGAAACGTCGTGATTTTTCTTTTTTTCTTTTATTTTACTTTTATTAATTTTCATTTTAATTTTTTACCTACGTGACTTTACCGAAAAAACCTAAGAATATGAACACAAAGACAACCATCGCTCGCACAGCCTTCACAGACTGTTGGGACAATTGCTGTTAGCAGTGAGTGGCAGCGCCTACTAAGGCCGGCACGGCACACGAGGGGGGGGGTCCAGCATCATGCCTGCCCGGCCGCCTTTGTCTCCCCAGTGGCGACGTTTACAGGTCTCTGTGTGAGTCTATGTTTCTCTCTGTGTCTCTATTTGAGGCTAAGTTTACATAGGAGAGTCCCCAAGACCGGGGTCGGACAATCGTCACTGGTGTTAGTGGTGTTGGCCATGGGCTGGAATCGAACTCGGGTTTCTCCTGGGCTCGTAGCGCAGCGCTAACCGCTGCGCCACCGCTCTCCGCACATCCACTCACACTCATTGATTGTGGTGCAAACACGACCATCGTAAACCTCACTTCTCTGCAGTTATGAAAGAGAGAGAGAGAGTGTGTATGACCTTGACTCAGGACTTGGAACTCGTAATTACATTTAAGAGTCATACAACATCTCATAAAAGTGTGCTGTTGGTGACCAGGTAACAAGGTGAAGGTTGCATTCTTTGTGTGAGTCTGTGGGTCTCTGTGTGAGTCGGTGGGTCTCTGTGTGAGTCTGTGGGTCTCTGTGTGAGTCGGTGGGTCTCTGTGTGAGTCTGTGGGTCTCTGTGTGAGTCGGTGGGTCTCTGTGTGAGTCTATGGGTCCCTGTTTATCTTTGTGTGTGTCTTTGTGTGTCTCTACGTGTGTCTTTGTGTGTCTTTGTGTGTATCTTTGTCTGTGTGTGTCTCTGTATGTGTGTCTTTGTGTGGTCTCTATGTGTGTGACTGTGTGTGTTTCTGTGTGTGTGTGTTTTTATGTTTGTGTCTGTCTTTGTGTGGGCAGTGGTGGTCACGAATCCGGCGGAGACACGAGTTCGATTCCCACTCACGGCCACCACCAGCACCAGTGACAGCGATTATCTGAACCGGTAGGGGGGAGACAAAAGGCGGCCGGGCGGGCGTGGTGCTGGCCACCCACCTACTTGTGTGCCGTACCGGCCGAGTTTTATGAATTGATTTATGGTTGAGTGACGAGCTTGTGTAACGCCTTGCACGTGGACTGTGCTCGTGCCAAAACTGATAACACCTTGAGACTCAACACTGCTAACCATAGACTCAGCACTGCACCATAGACTCAACACTGCACCATAGACTCAACACTGCACCATAGACTCAACACTGTACCATAGACTCAACACTGCACCATAGACTCAACACTGCACCATAGACTCAACACTGAACCATAGACTCAACACTGTACCATAGACTCAGCACTGCACCATAGACTCAACACTGTACCATAGACTCAGCACTGCACATAGACTCAGACTGCACCATAGATTCAACACTGCACCATAGACAACACTGCACCATAGATTCAACACTGCACCATAGATTCAACACTGCACCATAGACTCAACACTGCCCATAGACTCAACACTGCACCATAGACTCAACACTGCCTATAGACTCACCACTGCCCATAAACTCAACACTCCCCATAGACTCAGCACTGCCACCCATAGACTCAGCACTGCTACCCAGAGACTCAGCACTGCACCATAGACTCAACACTGCACATAGACTCAACACTGCACATAGACTCAACACTGCTACCCATAGACACAGCACTGCTACCCATAGACTCAACACTACCTATAGACTCAGCACTGCTACCTTAGACTCAACACTACCCATAGACTCAGCACTGCTACCCATAGACTCAACACTACTCATAGACTCAGCACTGCTACTCATAGACTCAACACTGCTACCCATAGATTCAACACTACTCATAGACTCAACACTGCTACTCATAGACTCAGCACTGCTACACATAGACTCAACACTGCTACCCATAGATTCAACACTACTCACAGACTCAACACTGCTACACATAGACTCAGCAGTGCCCCTGTACATGAAGCACTCCTCCTCCTTCTTAGCCTTCTTCCATTCCGCTCTGAGAGCCTCCTCCCCTCTTCTCCACTGCGTCTCACTACTCCGCTCCTCCCACGTGACCCCCACGTGACTCCTACGTGACCCTACGTGACCACTGCTCCAGTCACTCAACCCTCAGCCCTCGTTCAGCGCTTGCCCCAACACTCTGTTACAGGCAACACGTGGTGGTGGTGGTGGTGATGATGATGCTACTTACCAAATAATGCTATTTTTATCATGAACATTGTTGTTGTTCTTCCAAGTGTAGATATCAGGGCCATTTCTTGACGAACGTAGAACAGGAATTCTGTAAAATGAACAAGTTACAAAACGGTTAACAAATTAGTTCATCGTTTGGCAGTCACAACATCCCAAACTTAATTTGGAGCTTTCGTGACTGCAGGAATTACTCTTTGGTTCTTTAGGTTAAAGTCACGTATACATATAAAATAATAAATAAAATAATAGCATACGACGTTTCGATTGCAACACAAGCAATCATCATCAGGTATAAATGAAATAGAAACACAAATCTAGTATACAACATCCCACTTCACCGTGCGGCAAGACTCATCAACACGAGACCGTTCACCTGAATGGGAGCGCTCTCAGCTCGTGGTTAAATAAAGGACGTCAATCACAAGAGGCAATGCATCTCAATGGGAGGTCTCTAAGCTGGTGGTTAAATAAAGGACGCCAATAACAAGGGGCAATGACTCTCAATGGGAGCGCTCTCAACTGGTGGTTAAATAAAGGACGTCACTCACAAGGGGCAGTGAATCTGAACGAAGCCTGAATCTCGTAGTGAGAAAAGTAAGTGTCACGGAATCTCCCGGTTGAGACCGGTAACCACAGAGCGGAGTCCAACCGGTTCCTTACCTGGTGAAGGTCACGACGCCAATGTTCGCATATTCCTCTTATAAACCCGTCCGTGTTGTACACTCACCGTAGATGTATGCGCGTGAAATACAAAACTAACGATTTCCGTTTAGCCTCTAACAGACTGTAGGGGCAAGTGTTATTGGCCTGTAGCGCCTACGACGGCCGGCACTGTGACACACGAGGTGGGGGTGGGTGGCCAGCACCAAGCCCGGCCGCCTTTGTGTCTCCCACAGTGCTAGCGATAAAATTTCGATTTAAAGCTTCTTTCGTGACTGCAGGGATTCATCTTCTTGGTTCTTTCGGAAAAGTCACGTAGAATGGAAATAATAAAATAATAAAAACTAAAACATAATAAATTAATTCTCACGACGTTTCGGCCACAACGCAAGCAGCCATCCTCAGGTGGAGAGAAGGTCTGTCATTCAGACTCTGTCTACTCGACAGACCTGTTCTTCACCTGAGGACGGCTGCTTGCGTTGTGGCCGAAACGTCGTGAGAATTATTTTATTATGTTTTATTTTTATTATTTTATTATTTCCATTCTACGTGACTTTACCGAAAGAACCAAGAAGAAAAAGTGCTAGCGATGTTTACTACACACCGCTGGAGGTGCTCATTGGAGGCTGAGTTGACCTAGGGGAGGCCCGGGACCGGTTCAGATGATCGTGACCGGCGGTGTTGGCCGTGAGCGGGAACCCATCTCCTGTCGCCGGGTTCGTAGCGCTACCCGCTACACTACAGCTCAGCACACACAAAGTTCAAAGATCAAAGATCTCAACTCGCTCACCTACACAAAGATCCCCCGTGTAGCCTCTAACAGACTGTAGGGGCAAGTGCTGTTAGCGAGTAGCAGCAGCTATGAAGCAGAGGTCACAAACGGGTTTTGATTCCTTACCCGTACCCGTACCTGGCCGCACCAGGGTCGCAAACGGGTACCCGTACCCGTACCCGGCCGTGTACGGGTTGCCGGGTATCGGGTAGGGTACGGGTATCGGGTACCCGGTTGCGACCTCTGTTATGAAGGCTGCCGGCACGGCACACGAGGGGGTGGGTGGCCAGTACCACGCCCGACCGCCTTTGTCTCCCTAGTGGCGATGTTGGCTACACACCGTACAGAGTACACATTTGAGGCTGAGTCGACCTACACACACACACACACCGCCTCGCACGCTTTGAGATGCGCTTTTGCGGCCGTCTGGAACGCTCTTCCTTGCGATATTAGGAGGCCACTTTTAAATGATCGAGATCGAACACTCATTCCTTGAGAGCTGAGTGCTGCTGTTGTTGTTGTATTTAGATTGTTGTCATTCAAGCCACACCTCCGATTAGCCACGGTTGGCTACGTACGGTGCAAAAGAAGTCCAACATCCATACCAATACGCGCCATTCGCCGCTAAGTGGCGCTGACGTCACCACGTCACCTGTGCCAGGCTAGGTGCACTTACACACTCAGACACTCGCACAGAGTTGAATACTCACATTTGTTAGCCCAAGTCACAGGTCCGTGGAGTGACCGATGATGATTCGATGCACGCGTTCAGTGGCACCGCGTGTGTGTGTGTGGCTGTCACCTTTGTGTGTGAGTGTGTGTGTGTGAGTATGTGTGTGTGGTTGTCACCTCTGCGTGTGAGTGTGTGAGTGTGTGTGTGCGGCTGTCACCTCTGTGTGTGAGTGTGTGTGAGTGAGTGTGTGTGAGTGAGTGTGTGTGTGTGGCTGTCACCTCTGTGTGAGTGTGTGTGTAAGTGTGTGTGAGTGGCTATTACCTCTGCGTGAGTGTTTATAAATGCACAGTGGGAGGCGCTACCTGCCCCCGTCACACTCTGACAGCCCAATGGATGCCTCAGCACCCCCATCCCCTCTCGTGTTCGACGAGGCCAGGTGAGGTTGCCCAGACAGCGGTGACTTCAAAGAAGGAAGTGAGATAACTGCATGGGGTCTTTAGTCCAAGGGGTGGGTGTGCTACTGCACAAGCAGCGTCACTAATGATAATAGACGTGTGAAGATGTTACAACACCAAAGTTAAACCTTTTACACAAGCTACGTCACTAATGAGAATGGGGATTTTCCTCTTTTTTCTGGCAACAAAACAGCCGTGTTAAGATCACGGGACCTCCTTTGCCAGTACCAAAATATACTAATAGGGTTTTTCCCCTTTTTTCTGGCAACAAAACTGACACCTTTTGCAAGGAATCATGCTTACATTAACCACAATACTTGCAGTCAAATGCAAACAAAAAACAATACTCTGATAATTTATGCATTGTCCTTGAAACTGATTGGTCCACACCAGAGACAGCTGGCGTGGACCAATGAATAATATTGTTTGCGACAGCCTACTACGTGTTAAACTTACCTTCAGTGGATTCGAGTAGCAAACAAAACTATCCATGTAATCAAATTTCCAAAAATACAATACCGATACGCGCGCCATTTGCCGCTAAGTGACGGTGACATCACCACGGCGCCTGTGCCAGGCTAGGTGCACTTTGAAGCCACAGGAAGTGTCGAAGGCTCTCTGCTGACAGGGGGTCTCGGGACAGACCCAGCAGGTGTCATGGGTTGTACTGCTGTGCCAGGCTAGGTGCAGGAGGAAGTCATGGGACAGACCCAGCAGGTGCTATGGGTTGTACTGCTGTGCCAGGCTAGGTGCACGAGGTCACGGGACAGATCCAGTAGGTGACATGGGTTGTTTTGCTGTGCCAGGCTAGGTGCAGGAGGAAGTCACGGGACAGACCCAGCAGGTGCCATGGGTTGTACTGCTGTGCCAGGCTAGGTGCACGAGGTCACCGGACAGATCCAGCAGGTGCCATGGGTTGTACTGCTGTGCCAGGCTAGGTGCAGGAGGAGGTCATGGAACAGACCCAGCAGGTGCCATGGGTTGTACTGCTGTGCCAGGCTAGGTGCAGGAGGAGGTCACGGGACAGACCCAGCAGGTGCCATGGGTTGTACTGCTGTGCCAGGCTAGGTGCACGAGGTCACCGGACAGATCCAGCAGGTGCCATGGGTTGTGCTGCTGTGTCAGGCTAGGTGCAGGAGGAGGTCACGGGACAGACCCAGTAGGTGCCATGGGTTGTACTGCTGTGCCAGGCTAGGTACAAGAGGAGGTCACGGGACCGACCCAGCAGGTGCCATGGGTCGACTGAGATGACAAGTAGATGCACCACCTGTGCCCCCTACTGTGCCAAATTGCTGTGCTTTAGCTGCCCGGCGCTCCGCTCGTTGTTGTGAGCGTCGCTCCTCCGCCCTCCGTTGTTGTTGGAGGGCGATTGCCTACAACTGCCCAGTAGCATCCTTCACGAGCCTCCCCCACAGAGGCCGATCTTGACACCGCTGGTACCAGTCATCGGCAAGTCCACTCAGCTCCACGTCCTCCTGTACCACATCACTTCATCTCTTCTCTAGCCCGTGCCGCGCACACACACATATATACACAACAACAACAACAACAACCGCCATTCGCCACTAAGTGGCGGTGACGTCACCACGACGCTTGTGCCAGGCCAAGTGCACCTTGAGGCCACGTGAAGTGTCGAACGCCCGCTGGCAGGAGGTCACAGGGCAGACCCAGCAGGTGCCATGGGTCGACTGACCGAGATGACCGAGATGACTGGCTGATGCACCACCTGTGCCCCCTACTGTACCAACTTGCTGTGCTTTAGCCACCCGGCGCTCCGCTCGTTGTTGTGAGCGTTGCTCCTCCGCCCTCCGTTGTTGTTGGAGGGCGACTGCTTCCAACTGCCCAGTAGCGTCCTTCACGAGCCTCCTCCACTGAGGCCGATCTTGACACCGCTGGTACCAGTCATCGGCAAGTCCACTCAGCTCCACGTCCTCCTGTACCACATCACTCCATCTCTTCTCCAGCCCGTGCCGCGCCCGTTTAGCCCCCTCGATCCGGCCGAACAAAAGCTGTTTAGGCATGCGGTGGCTGGGCATGCGGGCTACATGACCCAGCCAACGCAGCCTTGCCTGCCGGAGGAGCTCACTGATGGGACTTTGCCCAGATCTTTCAAGGATTTGTGAGCTCCTCACACAATCCAGCCTGGTTAAACCCAGGATGGATCGTAGGCAGGCCAGCCTAAATGTTTCCAACCGGCGAAGATGCTCCACTAGGGGGGTCCACGTTTCGCAAGCGTAGAGAAGGGAGGGAATGACCGTGGCCGAGAAGACCTGAAGCTTCGTGCGGAGCGACAGACCAGGTAGCTTCCACACAGCGTTACGCAACCGATGAAAAGATATTGCCGCTCGACTGATTCGGAGACCTCTGCTGATAAACTGGAGCCGGTCATAAGCACACTGCCCAGGTATGGGAAACTCTCCACTCTCTCCACTACTGCCCCATCACCAATTGGGAGTTGTGGGGGTGGAGTGTCCGATGGTACAAAATACCCAGGAAGGTGCTTAGTTTTGGTGGGGCTGATGGTAAGGCCCCACCTCTTAGTGGCACGCTCCAGTCTCAGCAGCAGCGTCTCCAACTCCTCTTCTGAATGAGCAGCTATTACCAAATCATCGGCATACATAACATGGTTGACCAATAGGGAGCCATCCCTTGATCGCACCCGGGCATCGATAAGCCTCCCATTGTATCTGTACCAAATGGAAATTCCCCCGGTACAGCTATTGAAGGCTTCACGAACTACGCGGTCAAAATAGATGTTAAATAATGTGGGAGCCAGAGGACATCCCTGTCGCACCCCAAGGTGTACAGGGAAAGGCTCCGACTCCCGGCCACGTAGTTTTACCCGGGCCCGCTCACCATCATGAAGGTCCTTAATGATCGTGAGCAGAGGGTCAGGGACTCCGAAAGCACGAAGAACAACCCAGAGCCCAGTCCTACTGATGGTATCATAGGCCTTGACCAGGTCAATAAAGCAGAGATGTAGGTAGTCCAGCAGATGTTCTTGCTTGGACCTGGCATGTATCCATGATGTTGTGTGGATGCGCCGATGCCGGAAGAGCGTGTTGGTAATTACAAGCCCATGGGCTGCACAAAAATCTAGCAGCCTCCTACCATTATTATTGAGCTGATCTGGCCCATGCCTTCCAATCACTCCAGACCAGGTGCCAGCATCATGACCAACTCGGGCATTGAAGTCACCAACAAGATGACTCTGTCCCGAGTGGCCACTTTAGCAAGCACCTGTGACAGGAGGTCATAGAAAGCGTCTGACTCATCGGTTTTGCCTGCATCCCTCCACGGATGTTCGTCTTCGGTGGGGGCATAAGTAACCACGACCACCACTCCTCGCCTCTGGTTGATGGGAAGGCGAGCCCAAAGTATCCTAGGGCTTACAGCTTCCCACACCTCACCGCCACGCTCCCACGCCCCCTTCATTCTTTTGTTCAGAAGAAGATCCACACCCTGTTGTTTGGCAGTCTCCTGCCCCGAGTAGAGGACTGTCCACCCCTCATGGTGGCAGGAGCCAGAACCGGTCCACCGGACCTCCTGAATGCCACAGAGATCCAGGCGGTACCGGTCCAGCTCCCGACAGAGGAGTGGCAGCCTCTCCTCCGCAGTGAGCGTTCGAACATTCCACGTGGCCATCCGCAATGGTTTTTTGTTGTTTCTGGAGGAGCCCCGAGGGTGAAAATTCAATCTCCTGGCTCCGCCAAATGGGGTTTGGCCAGGAGACGTCATAAAAGCCTGACCCCCCGGGGCCTCCGGCACAAGCTTATTTGTTACAGGTTTATGTTTAATTCGTAGTTTAGTGGTGGTTAATTGAAGGTGGAGGGGTTACCAGCCCCTCGCACCCGTCCAGAGCCCCCGTTTAGCCACTGTGGTGGTCACAGACGCCATGAGGGGAGAGGCCAATGGGCATTGGCCCTCCCCCCACAGCACTGCCCACGACAGTGTTGCCCATCCGGCACCGCGAGGAGGTAGGAGGTTGTTTTGCCGGACACACACATATATACACACATATATATACACACACACATATATACACACACATATACACACACACATATACACACATATATACACACACATATATATACACACACAGGTTGCTTAACAAAAATGTTAACACTTATATGGGACTATCGTTTTCACGGAAAAAGAACGGATAATATAGAATGTAACATGATGACAAATTTCGATTTAAAGTTTTCGTGACTGCAGGGAAACAGAGCTGTCAGAAAGACAGCATCCTAATTAGGACGCTGTCTTTCCCGACAGACCTGTTCTTCACCTGAGGACGGCTGCTTGCGTTGTGGCCGAAACGTCGTGAGAATTTAATTGTATTATCTTTAATTTGTATTATTTTATTATTTCCCTTCTACGTGATTTTTCCTGAAAGAACCAAGAATATGATAACAAATCTAATGTTAACAGCTTCAAGAAGTCACAGAGTCTCCACTCGTTCGCCATCATTGTCGACGCGCGCCTGGGATCTTCTCCAGGTGGTCTCCGCAGCCCGAAGGTACATTTCTCGTGTTGTTGCAAATTCTCAAAAGTGTTGATTTTTTTTTCACCATCCTGTAGAAATGTCGTGTGATAGCGCCACCTGGTGGACAGCAGCGGCAACTGCGGTAGACATACCGCACACGCCGGTGAGGGCGTGAGCAGCTAGGCTGTGAGTTGGCAGGGCGGAGGAACTGGGGCAAGGGTCACGGAGGACCCCATCTGGAGGCGCCTGGAACCTGCTCGTGGGTTCCAGAAGGGAGGAGGGGCCAGGGCGGGGTCAGGGCGGGGTCAGGGCAGGGTCAGGGCCGTACCCAGTAGCGTAAAAGGAACCGAGAGTGGGGAGCTCGAGGCTGCCGGTTCCTGGTGTGAACCCGTCTCGTCGTCGCTGTCGTCTCGTCTCCGTCATCGCCAAACGTCTCCGCTGGACGTAGCGCTACGAAGGAGAGCAGGTTGCCGTCTCGGAGTCGGCGCCATGGGTGTTAGACGGCCAGGGCTGTGTACGGGCGAGGCTGAGCTACCGTGGAGAGTGTGGTGTGGACGACGGCCGTGGAAGTCGTGGTGAATAAAGAAGGTGCCTCATAGAAACTCCGAATCGTTGACAGTGAATTGGCGGTGTACTTTTAGGCTTTTCGTCTGTTCCTGTTTTGCCACTGCTGATCACAAAATGAGGGCACGAGTGGAGCGTGACCATTGAGTTGGCCCTCCCATTGTGCCTTCGACGTCAGGTTGATAATTTCGTAGTGGTTTAAACATGCACCACGCACAGGAGATTGTGAGCACGTGCGCGTAGAGTACAGTGCGGGAATATGAGGACGAGCGTTGTTGCCAGGGCTCGAAGGGGTAGGCCAGAGATGGGTTGGGTGCAATTAAGGACACGGGACCGTGATTGACTGGTGGTTGTTATTGTCATTGACTGGCGCCGCGGAGTCTGGAAAAAGAGACAGGTGGCAGAGGGGGCTAGGGACGAGGGGCGGCGAGGGGGTTGCCAACTAATTAATTGGGAGTTAATTGGGTCGGGCATAAATACAGGGGTGTTGGAAGCTGAGGGGAGTTCGTGCCTGGGAGTGGATGAAGATGGTCGGAGCCGAAGCAGTGGAGCGAGGACAGGATAGGTAGCAGTGGAGTGAGAGAAGTACAGGGTAGCAGTGGTGTGAGAGAAGTACAGGGTAGCAGTGGTGTGAGAGAAGTATAGGGTAGCAGTGGAGTGAGAGAAGTACAGGGTAGCAGTGGAGCGAGAGAAGTATAGGGTAGCAGTGTAGAGAGAGAAGTACAGGGTAGCAGTGGAGAGAGAGAAGTACAGGGTAGCAGTAGAGTGAGAGAAGTATAGGGTAGCAGTGGAGAGAGATAAGTACAGGGTAGCAGTGGAGCAAGAGAAGTACAGGGTAGCAGTGGAGCGAGAGAAGTATAGGGTAGCAGTGGAGCGAGAGAAGTACAGGGTAGCAGTGAAGCAAGAGAAGTATAGGGTAGCAGTGGAGCGAGAGAAGTATAGGGTAGCAGTGGAGCGAGAGAAGTAAAGGGTAGCAGTGGAGTGAGAGAAGTACAGGGTAGCAGTGGAGAGAGAGAAGTATAGGGTAGCAGTGGAGCGAGAGAAGTACAGGGTAGCAGTGGAGCGAGAGAAGTACAGGGTAGCAGTGGAGAGAGAGAAGTACAGGGTAGCTGTGGAGTGAGAGAAGTACAGGGTAGCAGTGGAGCAAGAGAAGAACAGGGTAGCAGCGGAGAGAGAAGTACAGGGTAGCAGTGGAGAGAGAGAAGTATAGGGTAGCAGTGGAGTGAGAGAAGTACAGGGTAGCAGTGGAGAGAGAGAAGTATAGGGTAGCAGTGGAGTTAGAGAAGTATAGGGTAGCAATGGAGAGAGAGAAGTACAGGGTAGCAGTGGAGTGAGAGAAGTATAGGGTAGCAGTGGAGAGAGAGAAGTACAGGGTAGCAGTGGAGTGAGAGAAGTACTGGGTAGCAGTGGAGCGAGAGAAGTACAGGGTAGCAGTGGAGATAGAGAAGTACAGGGTAACAGTGGAGAGAGAGAAGTACAGGGTAGCAGTGGAGTGAGAGAAGTACAGGGTAGCAGTGAAGAGAGATAGAAGTACAGTGTAGCAGTGGAGTGAGAGAAGTACATAGTAGCAGTGAAGCGAGAGAAATATAGGGTAGCAGTGGAGCGAGAGAAGTACAGGGTAGCAGTGGAGCGAGAGAAGTACAGGGTAGCAGTGGAGCGAGAGAAGTACAGGGTAGCAGTGGAGCGAGAGAAGTACAGGGTAGCAGTGGAGCGAGAGAAGTACAGGGTAGCAGTGGAGCGAGAGAAGTATAGGGTAGCAGTGGAGCGAGAGATGTACAGGGTAGCAGTGGAGTGAGAGAAGTACAGGGTAGCAGTAGAGTGAGAGAAGTACAGGGTAGCAGTGGAGCAAGAGAAGTACAGGGTAGCAGTAGAGAGAGAGAAGTACAAGGTAGCAGTAGAGAGAGAGAAGTACAGGGTAGCAGTGGAGCGAGAGAAGTACAGTGTAGCAGTGGAGCGAGAGAAGTACAGGGTAGCAGTGGAGCGAGAGAAGTACAGTGTAGCAGTGGAGCGAGAGAAGTACAGGGTAGAAGTGGAGAGAGAGAAGTACAGGGTAGCAGTGGAGAGAGAGAAGTACAGGGTAGCAGTGGAGTGAGAGAAGTACAGGGTAGCAGTGGAGCGAGAGAAGTACAGGGTAGCAGTGGAGCGAGAGAAGTACAGGGTAGCAGTGGAGCGAGAGAAGTACAGGGTAGCAGTGGAGAGAGAGAAGTACAGGGTAGCAGTGGAGAGAGAGAAGTACAGGGTAGCAGTGGAGAGAGAGAAGTACAGGGTAGCAGTGGAGAGAGAGAAGTACAGGGTAGCAGTGGACAGAGAGAAGTACAGGGTAGCAGTGGAGCGAGAGAAGTACAGGGTAGCAGTGGAGCGAGAGAAGTACAGGGTAGCAGTGGAGCGAGAGAAGTACAGGGTAGCAGTGGAGCGAGAGAAGTACAGGGTAGCAGTGGAGCGAGAGAAGTACAGGGTAGCAGTGGAGCGAGAGAAGTACAGGGTAGCAGTGGAGCGAGAGATGTACAGGGTAGCAGTGGAGTGAGAGAAGTACAGGGTAGCAGTGGAGTGAGAGAAGTACAGGGTAGCAGTGGAGCAAGAGAAGTACAGGGTAGCAGTAGAGAGAGAGAAGTACAAGGTAGCAGTAGAGAGAGAGAAGTACAGGGTAGCAGTGGAGCGAGAGAAGTATAGGGTAGCAGTGGAGCGAGAGAAGTACAGGGTAGCAGTGGAGCGAGAGAAGTACAGTGTAGCAGTGGAGCGAGAGAAGTACAGGGTAGAAGTGGAGAGAGAGAAGTACAGGGTAGAAGTGGAGAGAGAGAAGTACAGGGTAGCAGTGGAGAGAGAGAAGTACAGGGTAGCAGTGGAGCGAGAGAAGTACAGGGTAGCAGTGGAGCGAGAGAAGTACAGGGTAGCAGTGGAGCGAGAGAAGTACAGGTTAGCAGTGGAGAGAGAGAAGTACAGGGTAGCAGTGGAGAGAGAGAAGTACAGGGTAGCAGTGGAGAGAGAGAAGTACAGGGTAGCAGTGGAGCGAGAGAAGTACAGGGTAGCAGTGGAGCGAGAGAAGTATAGGGTAGCAGTGGAGTGAGAGAAGTACAGGGTAGCAGTGGAGCGAGAGAAGTACAGGGTAGCAGTGGAGCGAGAGACGTACATGGTAGCAGTGGAGTGAGAGAAGTACAGAGTATCAGTGGAGAGAGAGAAGTACAGGGTAGCAGTGGCGTGATAGAAGTACACGGTAGCAGTGGAGAGAAAGAAGTACAGAGTAGCAGTGGAGAGAGAGAAGTACAGGGTAGCAGTGGAGAAAGAGAAGTATAGGGTAGCAGTGGCGCAAGAGAAGTACAGGGTAGCAGTAGAGAGAGAGAAATACAGGGTAGCAGTGGAGTGAGAGAAGTACAGGGTAGCAGTGGAGAGAGAGAAGTATAGGGTAGCAGTGGAGTGAGAGAAGTCCAGGGTAGCAGTGGAGTGAGAGAAGTACAGGGTAGCAGTGGAGCGAGAGAAGTACAGGGTAGCAGTGGAGAGAGAGAAGTCCAGGGTAGCAGTGGAGTGAGAGAAGTACAGGGTAGCAGTGGAGTGAGAGAAGTACAGGGTAGCAGTGGAGAGAGAGAAGTACAGGGTAGCAGTGGAGAGAGAGGAGTACAGGGTAGCAGTGGAGTGAGAGAAGTACAGGGTAGCAGTGGATAGAGAGAAGTACATGGTAGCAGTGGAGCGAGAGAAGTACAGGGTAGCAGTGGATAGAGAGAAGTACAGGGTAGCAGTGGAGCGAGAGAAGTACAGGGTAGCAGTGGAGCGAGAGAAGTACAGGGTAGCAGTGGAGTGAGAGAAGTACAGGGTAGCAGTGGAGAGAGAGAAGTACAGGGTAGCAGTGGAGCGAGAGAAGTACAGGG
This sequence comes from Lethenteron reissneri, assembly GCF_015708825.2. Classification (NCBI taxonomy): domain Eukaryota; kingdom Metazoa; phylum Chordata; class Hyperoartia; order Petromyzontiformes; family Petromyzontidae; genus Lethenteron; species Lethenteron reissneri. Next base: position 305,771 of record NW_026891725.1, read on the forward strand.
TAGCAGTGGAGCGAGAGAAGTACAGGGTAGCAGTGGAGTGAGAGAAGTACAGGGTAGCAGTGGAGAGAGAGAAGTACAGGGTAGCAGTGGAGCGAGAGAAGTACAGGGTAGCAGTGGAGAGAGAGAAGTACAGGGTAGCAGTGGAGAGAGAGGAGTACAGGGTAGCAGTGGAGAGAGAGGAGTACAGGGTAGCAGTGGAGCGAGAGAAGTATAGGGTAGCAGTGGAGCGAGAGAAGTATAGGGTAGCAGTAGAGAGAGAGAAGTACAGGGTAGCAGTGGAGCGAGAGAAGTACAGGGTAGCAGTGGAGCGAGAGAAATACAGGGTAGCAGTGGCGCGAGAGAAGTACAGGGTAGCAGTGGAGTGAGAGATGTATAGGGTAGCAGTGGAGCCGAGAGAAGTATAGGGTAGCAGTGGAGAGAGAGAGAAGTATAGGGTAGCAGTGGAGCGAGAGAAGTACAGGGTAGCAGTGGAGAGAGAGAAGTACAGGGTAGCAGTGGAGTGAGAGAAGTACAGGGTAGCAGTGGAGTGAGAGACGAACAGGGTAGCAGTGGAGAGAGAGAAGTATAGGGTAGCAGTGGAGAGAGAGAAGTACAGGGTAGCAGTGGAGTGAGAGAAGTACAGGGTAGCAGTGGAATGAGAGAAGTACAGGGTAGCAGTGGAGCGAGAGAAGTACAGGGTAGCAGTGGAGAGAGAGAAGTACAGGGTAGCAGTGGAGTGAGAGAAGTACAGGGTAGCAGTGGAGAGAGAGAAGTACAGGGTAGCAGTGGAGTAGGAGAAGTACAGGGTAGCAGTGGAGCGAGCGAAGTACAGGGTAGCAGTGTAGAGAGAGAAGTACAGGGTAGCAGTGGAGTGAGAGAAGTACAGGGTAGCAGTGGAGTGAGAGAAGTACAGGGTAGCAGTGGAGTGAGAGAAGTACAGGGTAGCAGTGGAGAGAGAGAAGTACAGGGTAGCAGTGGAGAGAGAGAAGTACAGGGTAGCAGTGGAGAGAGAGAAGTACAGGGTAGCAGTGGAGAGAGAGAAGTACAGGGTAGCAGTGGAGAGAGAGAAGTACAGGGTAGCAGTGGAGTGAGAGAAGTACAGTGTAGCAGTGGAGTGAGAGAAGTACAGGGTAGCAGTGGAGCGAGAGAAGTACAGTGTAGCAGTGGAGTGAGAGAAGTACAGGGTAGCAGTGGAGAGAGAGAAGTACAGGGTAGCAGTGGAGAGAGAGCAGTACAGGGTAGCAGTGGAGAGAGAGCAGTACAGGGTAGCAGTGGAGCGAGAGAAGTACAGGGTAGCAGTGGAGCGAGAGAAGTACAGGGTAGCAGTGGAGCGAGAAAAGTACAGGGTAGCAGTGGATTGAGAAGTACAGGGTAGCAGTGGATTGAGAAGTACAGGTAGCAGTGGAGTAAGAGAAGTACAGAGTAGCAGTGGAGAGAGAGAAGTACAGGGTAGCAGTGGAGTGAGAGAAGTACAGGGTAGCAGTGGAGAGAGAGAAGTATAGGGTAACAGTGGAGCGAGAGAAGTACAGGGTAGCAGTGGAGAGAGAGAAGTACAGGGTAGCAGTGGAGCGAGAGAAGTATAGGGTAGCAGTGGAGAGAGAGAAGTACAGGGTAGCAGTGGAGAGAGAGAAGTACAGGGTAGCAGTGGAGTGAGAGAAGTATAGGGTAGCAGTGGAGCGAGAGAAGTACAGGGTAGCAGTGAAGTGAGAGAAGTATAGGGTAGCAGTGGAGTGAGAAGTACAGGGTAGCAGTGGAGTGAGAGAAGTACAGGGTAACAGTGGAGAGAGAGAAGTACAGGGTAGCAGTGGAGTGAGAAGTACAGGGTAGCAGTGGAAATAGAAGTACAGGGTAGCAGTGGAGAGAGAGAAGTACAGGGTAGCAGTGGAGAGAGAGAAGTACAGGGTAGCAGTGGAGAGAGAGAAGTACAGGGTAGCAGTGGAGCGAAAGAAGTACAGGGTAGCAGTGGAGTGAGAAGTACAGGGTAGCAGTGGAAATAGAAGTACAGGGTAGCAGTGGAGAGAGAGAAGTACAGGGTAGCAGTGGAGAGAGAGAAGTACAGGGTAGCAGTGGAGAGAGAGAAGTACAGGGTAGCAGTGGAGAGAGAGAAGTACAGGGTAGCAGTGGAGCGAAAGAAGTACAGGGTAGCAGTGGAGAGAGAGAAGTACAGGGTAGCAGTGGAGAGAGAAGTACAGGGTAGCAGTAGAGAGAGAAGTACAGGGTAGCAGTGGAGAGAGAGAAGTACAGGGTAGCAGTGGAGAGAGAGAAGTACAGGGTAGCAGTGGAGAGAGAAGTACAGGGTAGCAGTGGAGTGAGAGAAGTACAGGGTAGCAGTGGAGAGAGAAGTACAGGGTAGCAGTGGAGAGAGAGAAGTACAGGGTAGCAGTGGAGTGAGAGAAGTACAGGGTAGCAGTGAGTGAGAGAAGTACAGGGTAGCAGTGGAGAGAGAGAAGTACAGGGTAGCAGTGGAGAGAGAGAAGTATAGGGTAGCTGTGGAGTGAGAGAAGTACAGGGTAGCAGTGGAGAGAGAGAAGTACAGGGTAGCAGTGGAGTGAGAGAAGTACAGGGTAGCAGTGGAGAGAGAGAAGTACAGGGTAGCAGTGGAGCGAGAGAAGTACAGGGTAGCAGTGGAGTGAGATTAGTACAGGGTAGCAGTGGTGTGAGAGAAGTACAGGGTAGCAGTGGTGTGAGAGAAGTACAGGGTAGCAGTGGAGAGAGAGAAGTACAGGGTAGCAGTGGAGCAAGAGAAGTACAGGGTAACAGTGGTGTGAGAGAATTACAGGGTAGCAGTGGAGCAAGAGAAGTACAGGGTAGCAGTGGAGCGAGAGAAGTATAGGGTAGCAGTGGAGAGAGAGAAGTATAGGGTAGCAGTGGAGAGAGAGAAGTACAGGGTAGCAGTGGAGTGAGAGAAGTATAGGGTAGCAGTGAAGCGAGAGAAGTATAGGGTAGCAGTGGAGTGAAAGAAGTACAGGGTAGCAGTGAAGCGAGAGAAGTACAGAGTAGCAGTGGAGTGAGAGACGTACAGGGTAGCAGTGGAGCTAGAGAAACACATGATAGCAGTGGAGCGAAAGAAGTACAGGGTAGCAGTGGAGAGAGAGAAGTACAGGGTAGCAGTGGAGCGAGAGAAGTACAGGGTAGCAGTGGAGAGAGAGAAGTACAGGGTAGCAGTGGAGCGAGAGAAGTACAGGGTAGCAGTGGAGAGAGAGAAAAGTACAGGGTAGCAGTGGAGCAAGAAAAGTACAGGGTAGCAGTGGAGCGAGAGAAATACAGGGTAGCAGTGGAGTGAGAGAAGTATAGGGTAGCAGTGGAGAGAGAGAGAAGTACAGGGTAGCAGTGGAGCGAGAGAAATACAGGGTAGCAGTGGAGCGAGAGAAGTACAGGGTAGCAGTAGAGAGAGAGAGAGAAGTACAGGGTAGCAGTGGAGCGAGAGAAATACAGGGTAGCAGTGGCGCGAGAGAAGTACAGGGTAGCAGTGGAGTGAGAGATGTATAGGGTAGCAGTGGAGCCGAGAGAAGTATAGGGTAGCAGTGGAGCCGAGAGAAGTATAGGGTAGCAGTGGAGAGAGAGAGAAGTATAGGGTAGCAGTGGAGCGAGAGAAGTACAGGGTAGCAGTGGAGAGAGAGAAGTACAGGGTAGCAGTGGAGAGAGAGAAGTACAGGGTAGCAGTGGAGTGAGAGAAGTACAGGGTAGCAGTGGAGTGAGAGACGAACAGGGTAGCAGTGGAGTGAGAGACGAACAGGGTAGCAGTGGAGTGAGAGAAGTACAGGGTAGCAGTGGAGCTAGAGAAGTACAGGGTAGCAGTGGAGAGAGAGAAGTACAGGGTGGCAGTGGAGTGAGAGAAGTACAGGGTAGCAGTGGAGTGAGGAAAGTACAGGGTAGAAGTGGAGTGAGAGAAGTACAGGGTAGCAGTGGAGTGAGAGAAGTACAGGGTAGCAGTGGAGAGAGTGAAGTACAGGGTAGCAGTGGAGAGAGAGAAGTACAGGGTAGCAGTGGTGCGAGAGAAGTACAGGGTAGCAGTGGAGAGAGAGAAGTACAGGGTAGCAGTGGACAGAGAGAAGTACAGGGTAGCAGTGGAGAGAGAGAAGTACAGGGTAGCAGTGGTGCGAGAGAAGTACAGGGTAGCAGTGGACAGAGAGAAGTACAGGGTAGCAGTGGAGCGAGAGAAGTACAGGGTAGCAGTGGAGCGAGAGAAGTACAGGGTAGCAGTGGAGAGAGAGAAGTACAAGGTAGCAGTGGAGTGAGAGAAGTACAGAGTAGCAGTGGAGAGAGAGAAGTACAGGGTAGCAGTGTAGAGAGAGAAGTACAGGGTAGCAGTGGAGTGAGGAAAGTACAGGGTAGAAGTGGAGTGAGAGAAGTACAGGGTAGCAGTGGAGTGAGAGAAGTACAGGGTAGCAGTGGAGAGAGAGAAGTACAGGGTAGCAGTGGTGCGAGAAAAGTACAGGGTAGCAGTGGAGCGAGAGAAGTACAGGGTAGCAGTGGAGCGAGAGAAGTACAGGGTAGCAGTGGTGCGAGAGAAGTACAGGGTAGCAGTGGAGAGAGAGAAGTACAGGGTAGCAGTGGACAGAGAGAAGTACAGGGTAGCAGTGGAGCGAGAGAAGTACAGGGTAGCAGTGGAGCGAGAGAAGTACAGGGTAGCAGTGGTGCGAGAGAAGTACAGGGTAGCAGTGGAGAGAGAGAAGTACAGGGTAGCAGTGGAGTGAGAGAAGTATAGGGTAGCAGTGGAGAGAGAGAAGTACAGGGTAGCAGTGGAGTGAGAGAAGTACAGGGTAGCAGTGGAGAGAGAGATGTACAGGGTAGCTGTGGAGTGAGAGAAGTATAGGGTAGCAGTGGAGAGAGAGAAGTACAGGGTAGCAGTGGAGAGAGAGATGTACAGGGTAGCAGTGGAGAGAGAGATGTACAGGGTAGCAGTGGAGTGAGAGAAGTATAGGGTAGCAGTGGAGAGAGAGAAGTACAGGGTAGCAGTGGAGAGAGAGAAGTACAGGGTAGCAGTGGAGTGAGAGATGTACAGGGTAGCAGTGGAGAGAGAGATGTACAGGGTAGCAGTGGAGTGAGAGAAGTATAGGGTAGCAGTGGAGAGAGAGAAGTACAGGGTAGCAGTGGAGAGAGAGATGTACAGGGTAGCAGTGGAGTGAGAGAAGTACAAGGTAGCAGTGGAGCGAGAGAAGTACAGGGTAGCAGTGGAGTGAGAGAAGTTCAGGGTAGCAGTGGTGTGAGAGAATGACAGGGTAGCAGTGGAGCGAGAGAAGTACAGGGTAGCAGTGGAGTGAGAGAAGTTCAGGGTAGCAGTGGTGTGAGAGAATGACAGGGTAGCAGTGGAGCGAGAGAAGTACAGGGTAGCAGTGGAGAGAGAGAAGTACAGGGTAGCAGTGGAGCGAGAGAAGTACAGGGTAGCAGTGGAGTGAGAGAAGTACAGGGTAGCAGTGGAGCGAGAGAAGTACAGGGTAGCAGTGGAGTGAGAGAAGTACAGGGTAGCAGTGGAGAGAGAGAAGTACAGGGTAGCAGTGGAGCGAGAGAAGTACAGGGTAGCAGTGGAGTGAGAGAAGTACAGGGTAGCAGTGGAGCGAGAGAAGTACAGGGTAGCAGTGTAGAGAGAGAAGTACAGGGTAGCAGTGGAGCGAGAGAAGTACAGGGTAGCAGTGGAGGGATAGAAGTACAGGGTAGCAGTGGAGCGAGAGAAGTACAGGGTAGCAGTGGAGAGAGAGAAGTACAGGGTAGCAGTGGAGCGAGAGAAGTACAGGGTAGCAGTGGAGTGAGAGAAGTACAGGGTAGCAGTGGAGCGAGAGAAGTACAGGGTAGCAGTGGAGAGAGAGAAGTACAGGGTAGCAGTGGAGCGAGATAAATACAGGGTAGCAGTGGAGAGAGAGAAGTACAGGGTAGCAGTGGCGAGAGAGAAGTACAGGGTAGCAGTGGAGTGAGAGAAGTACAGGGTAGCAGTGGAGAGAGAGAAGTACAGGGTTGCAGTGGAGAGAGAGAAGTTTAGGGTAGCAGTGGAGCGAGAGAAGTACAGGGTAGCAGTGGAGCGAGAGAAGTACAGGGTAGCAGTGGAGAGAGAGAAGTATAGGGTAGCAGTGGAGTGAGAGAAGTATAGGGTAGCAGTGGAGCGAGAGAAGTACAGGGTAGCAGTGGAATGAGAGGAGTACAGGGTAGCAGTGGAGTGAGAGGAGTACAGGGTAGCAGTGGAGTGAGAGAAGTACAGGGTAGCAGTGGAGTGAGAAAAGTACAGGGTAGCAGTGGAGTGAGGGACGCATAGCGTAGCGCTGGAGTGTGACGGAAAAGCCGATAAAAAGCGGATGGAGTGTGACGGAGGAGCCACGGGAAAGCGGCTGAACTGTGACAGAGAAGCGGAGAGAAGAGTCGACGTATACGGAGAAGCGGAGCGGGCGAGGCCGGCGGAACGCGGCGAGCGAGCAAAGAGCATGCTGGAACGATGTTGAATTGCATGGTGTTAGCGAAATAAAGTGACGACGGAAAAGCAAGAAGCTGTCACGTGAAGTTCATCACTCCAGTTCTACCGCACTCTGTGTGTGTGTGTGCAACGAAGACAGTGTACAGATTTAGGCCCGAGCTAAGTAAGGGGCTGTCCATAAATGACGTCACGTGATTTTCGCAGATTTTTTAACCCCCCTCCCCCTCTCGTCACACGGCGTCAAAAAAGTCAGACATTCCTTCAAATATGATGTCACAAAGCTCTGCACCCCCCCCCCCTAAAACCATGTTTCCATTTTGAAAATAAAACATGCTTCAAATCACTTCAAACTATTGTCATTGTAGTGCGTATTTAATGTGGCGCTGCACTCTGATGTTGTAGGAGAAAACATTTATTTAAAGGAGGTGTTGGAAAGCTGAAATTTAGCATAAAATTCACTTGAAAATATTTAACGTCTAACTAAAACGGCAGATGTTCAGAATATTATGTTGAAATTCTCTTATAATCATCACATATTAAAAGTAATTATAACTATAAAAAAGTACTTGAAACTAGGTAGTATAACGAAGCCAAATGGAGAGTACAATTATAACAATCACGTATTCATTTCACAGAATGAAAAACCCTGGTAGAATCATTAGAATCAAAATGTTTAATAACAGTCATTCAAATTTTTTACAAAATTCATGGTTCTCCATTCTCCCATGGAGAAGCAAAATGCTCTTTCATGGAATAAATAAAAGGTGACCTTAGTTAATTAAAATAATCAAACAGTTCATAATGAAAACTAATCAAAATCAGTATTGTTATGACAATTCTATCATTTATATTTATATTCAAAGTTGTGCATTTTGACGTGACATCACATTTCTCAAACCCCCCCTCCCCCCTCGTCACACATCGTCACACATCATCACAAATGTCTGACCCCCCCCTCCCCCCCTAGGTGTGTGACGTCATTTATGGACGGGCCCCGAGTATCTTCGAGAACACGTGTCCTTTTACGATCAGAGGAAACAAGAAGATGCTCGGTGTAATCGGCACTTTGCTTCGTTCATCATTTCATATTTTTTCCTTTCAATGCTTTGCTTTATGTGCCATTTTTTTCCTTTCAAAGCATGGACGGGTGCCCAAACGTTCCTGAGAGGCCTCCGTCTCTCCGCGGTGGTGGTGGTGTGCGGATTTCATGGATCCCTGTCGGGGAAGACGTCGCTCAGGAGGCCGCGGAGCTTCTGGTAGGTGTGGCGGGTCTGCCACAGCGCCTCCCACACGGGCACCGAGATGCCCGAGTGCTTCTCCAGGATGCGCGTCACCAGCTGGCTGGCGGCCTCGAATCCGCCGTTGCTGGAGGACACCGCTCGGATATGCTGGAGGTGACAGAAGACACCGGCAGGGGGCAGTAGCAGCAAGCTCGTGCGCCAGGTCACGTGCGTTGCACTCGTGCGTACGTGTGTGTGTCTGTGTGTGTCTGTGTGTGTGTCATTGTGTGTCAGTATGTGTGCCATGGCTGCTTTGGGTACGCGGTCCAGACCTCCACAGAGACCCTGGATGACAGAGGAGGTATTCAGGATAGTTGACAAAAAGCGACAGGCCCACTGTAAGCGTATACAGCATCCCACGTCGGAGAATGAGGTGACAGAAGACACCAGCAGGCGGCAGTAGCAGTAAGCTCGTGTGCCAGGTCACGTGCGTTGCACTCGTGTGTACGTGTGTGTGTCTGTGTGTGCGCATTTCAGTGTATGTGTGTGTGTCATTGTGTGTGTGTACACCTTGGGGGCGACAGGGATGTCCTCTGGCTCCCACATTATTTGACATCTATTTTGACCGCGTAGTTCGTGAAGCCTTCAATAGCTGTACCGGGGGAATTTCCATTTGGTACAGATATCATGGGAGGCTGATCGATGCCCGGGTGCGATCAAGGGATGGCTCCCTATTGGTCAACCACGTTATGTATGCCGGTGGAGCAGGTCACATGCATTGCACTCGTGTATACGTGTGTGTGTATGTCTGTGTGTGTCAGTGTGTGTGTATGTGTGTCAGTGTGTGTGTGTCTGTCAACCAGAGGCGAGGAGTGGTGGTCGTGGTTACTTATGCCCCCACCGAAGACGAACATCTGTGGAGGGATGCAGGCAAAGCCGATGAGTCAGATGTCTTCTATGACCTCGTGTCACAGTTGCTGGCTAAAGTGGCCCCTCGGGACAGAGTCATCTTGTTGGGTGACTTCAATGCCCGAGTTGGTCATGATGCTGGCACCTGGTCTGGAGTGATTGGAAGGCATGGGCCAGATCAGCTCAATAACAATGGTAGGAGGCTGCTAGATTTGTGTGCAGCCCATGGGCTTTTAATTACCAACACGCTGTTCCGCAATCGGCGCATCCACACCACATTATGGATGCATGCCAGGTCCAAGCAAGAACATCTGCTGGACCACATAGTGACTGAACAGCGGATGCGAGCCCATGTCCTTGACACCAGGACCTAATGTGGAGCTGATCTGCCCTCTGACCATCGACTAGTCATCTGTAAGATGCGCCTGCCATTCTTCCACTCCGGTGGTGGGTGTACACCCAAGACCCCATTCCAACCTAAGGTGGCCTGGTCCCAGTTAGCTGATGAAAGTTGAAAGCGAGAATTTCATCATCGCTTGCTGCTGGGGTTGGCATCGTCCCCCATTCCTCCTGATATCGACACACAGACACACAAACACACAGACACACAGACACACAATCACACAAACACAGACACACAATCACACAAACACAGACAAACAGACACACAAACACAGACATATAAATACACGAACACACAGACACACAAACACACAGACACACAAACACACAGACACACAAACACACAGACACACAAACACACAGACACACAAACACACAGACAAAGACACACAAACACACAGACAAAGACACACAAACACACAGACAAAGACACACAAATACACAGACAAAGACACACAAACACACAGACAAAGACACACAAACACACAGACAAAGACACACAAACACGCAGACACACAAACACAGACAAAGACACACAAACACAGACAAAGACACACAAACACGCAGACACACAGACACACAGACACACAAACACACAGACACACAGACACGCAGACACACAAACACGCAGACACACAAACACGCAGACACACAGGCACACAGACACACAGACACACACACAGACAAAGACACACAGACACACAAACACACAGACAAAGACACACAAACACACAGACAAAGACACAAACACACAGACACAGACACACAAACACACAAACACGCAGACACACAGACACACCAACACACAGACACACAGACACACAAACACGCAGACACACAGACACACAGACACACAAACACACAGACACACAAACACAAAAAGACACAGACAAAGACACACAGACACACAAACACATAGACAAAGACACACATACACACAAACACACAAACACACCGACAAAGACATACAGATACACAAAGACACAGACACACACAAACACACAGATACAGACACACACAGACACACAACAGCACGCACACATACACACAAACACACCGACACAGGGATGCAGAGAGCGATCGTAGCCTGTGGCTAGAGCACCCATCGAAGGAGTCTGAAGTGCACGAAGCAAATTGACTGACTGGTTGATAGGATATCACCGCAAGCCTCTGCAATTGGAGGATTCATGTGGAATGTTCTCGTGAGGTTTGCTTGAATCGTTACTTTCCTTATTGTGTTATGATCAGTTTGTTTAAGCGAGTGCAGCTGTAAAGGGCCCAACTGAGCTTCTGTGTAGCTGTTTGTTTCAGTAAGCGGAGTTGGCCATGAGAAATGATTACAGCTCAGCGAAGTGGCTGACATCATCATAATTATCATCATAGAGACCCACATAGGTCCACATAGACCCACATAGAAACCCACGTAAACCGACAGCGACCCACAAAGTCCCAAATAGACCCACATAGACCCACAGAGACCTACATAGACTCGCAGAGATCCACATTGACCCACATATACCCCCATAGACCCACATAGACCCACAGACATCCATAGACCCATATAGACCGACAGAGACCCATAGAGACTCACATGGACCCACCGTTACCCACATTGACCTAAAGCGACCCACATAGACCCATAGAGACCCACAGAGATCCTTTGAAACCCACAAAAACCCACAGAGACCCACACACCCACATAGACCGACAGAGACCCACATAGACCCACAGAGACCCACAGAGATCCACAGAGACCCACAGAGACCCACAAAGACCCACGGAGACCCACATAGACTCACAGAGACCCCCATTGACCCAAAGAGACCGCCATAGACCCATAGAGACCCACAGAGACCCACAGAGACACACACAGACCCATAGAGACTCACACATACACACGAACACACGGACGCACACGGACGCACACGGGCACACACGGGCACAAAGATCCCCCGTATAGCCTTAACAGACTTTAGGGGCAAGTACTGTTAGCGAGCACCTATGAAGGCCGGAACGGTACACGAGGGGGTGGGTGGCCAGCACCACGCCCGATCGCCTTTGTCTACCTAGCGGCGATGTTTACACACCGCACCAAGTACTCTTCTGAGCCGATCTAGGGGAGGCCCAGGACCGGTTAAGATAATCGTCACTGGTGTTTGCCGTGAGCGGGAATCGAACGCGCTCTCCACACACAACAACCGCCATTCGCCACTAAGTGGCGGTGACGTCACCACGACGCTTGTGCCAGGTCATGTACACCTTGAGGCCACGTGAAGTGTTGAACGTCCGCTGGCAGGAGGTCACGGGGCAGACCCAGGTGCCACAGGTCGACTGACTGAGATGACCGAGATGACTGGCTGATGCACCACCTGTGCCCTCTACTGTGCCAACTTGCTGTGCTTTAGCCACCCGGCGCTCCGCTTGTTGTTGTTTGCGTCGCTCCTTCGCCCTCCGTTGTTGCTGGAGGGCGACTGCCTTCAACTGCCCAGTAGCGTCCTTCACGAGCCTCCTACACAGAGGCCGATCTTGACACCGCTGGTACCAGTCATCGGCAAGTCCACTCAGCTCCACGTCCTCCTGTACCACATCAATCCATCTCTTCTCTAGCCCGTGCCGCGCCCGTTTAGCCCCCTCGATCCGGCCGAACAAAAGCTGTTTCGGCATGCGGTGGCTGGGAATGCCGGCAACATGACCCAGCCAACGCAGCCTTGCCTGCCGGAGGAGCTCACCGATGGGACTTTGCCCAGATCTTTCAAGGATTTGTGAGCTCCTCACACTTACAGCTTGGTTAAACCCAGGATGGATCGCAGGCAGGCCAGCCTAAATGTTTCCAACCGGCGAAGATGCTCTATTGGGGGGGTCCACGTTTTGCAAGCGTAGAGAAGGGAGGGAATGACTGTGGCCGAGAAGACTTGAAGCTTCGTGCGGAGCAACAGACCAGGTAGCTTCCACACAGCATTCCGCAACCGATGAAAATATATTGCCGCTTGACTGATTCGGAGTGAGACCTCTGCTGTCAAACCAGAGCCGGTCATGAGCATACTCCCCAGGTATGGGAAACTCTGCTCTCTCTCCACTACTGCCCTATCACCGATTGGGAGTTGTGGGGGTGGAGTGTCCGTTGGTACAAAATACCCAGGCAGGTGCTTAGTTTTGGTGGGGCTGATGGTAAGGCCCCACCTCTTAGTGGCACGCTCCAGTCTCAACAGCAGCTTCTCCAACTCCTCCTCTGAATGAGCAGCTATTACCAAATCATCGGCATACATAACATGGTTGACCAATAGGGAGCCATACCTTTATCGCACCTGGGCATCAATCAGCCTCCCATTATATCTGTACCAAATGGAGATTCCCCCAGTACAGCTATGGAAGGCTTCGCGAACTACGTGGTCAAAATAGATGTTAAATAATGTGCGAGCCAGAGGACATCCCTGTCGCACCCCAAGGTGTACAGGGAAAGGCTCTGACTCCTGGTCACGTAGTTTAACCCGGGCCCGCTCACCATTATGAAGGACTCCGAAAGCACGAAGAACAACACAGAGCCCAGGCCTACTGATGGTATCATAGGCCTTGACCAGGTCAATAAAGCAGAGATGTAGGTCTTGTTGAAATTCCCTAGACCTCTGCTGTATCAGACGGACATAAAATATGGCATCTGTGTAGGACCGCCCTTTCCTGAAACCGCATTGGGGCTCCACAAGCCTCTCCTCATCGTGCCTAGCAAGGCGATTTTGAATAATCCCTGCAAGGACCTTTGCCGGCACACTTAGGAGTGAGATGCCCCTGTAGTTGTTACAGTCTGTGCGGTCCCCCTTTTTAAATAGAGGGACCACCTGGGCATCCTTCCAATCCTGCAAAACCCGTCCAGTGGTCCAGACTTTTATTATGATGTAATATAGGGCAATGTGTGCACAGATGCCACCCTCCCTCAGCATTTCGATTGGGAGATCATTTCTGCCCGGTGCCTTTCCTGGTCTCAGACTCCAGATCGCCTTCAGTACTTCCTTAACAGATGGCACCTCAGCTAGCCACTCACAGGGGGTGACTTCTTCCAATATTTGAGGCACCGCAGCCTCAGCAGGGTCATCCCCACTTTGTGTCATGATGTTTTCCTGGCTGAGAAATTTCCCTTCCCCCAGGACCTCACAGAAATGCTCAGCAAATCTGCAAACTTGTTCCTGGGGGTCGGAGATTGGATCACCGTTTTTCCCCTAAAGATGGTAATAGGTGTGGCAGGTTACTTTTGTATGGAGTAAATAGCGATTCGTGATCGCGGACCACTGAGGCAGACTCCATCTCCTCAGCAACCCGCGACCACCACCTTTCCTTGCAGTGTCTCACGGCTCTCTGAACCTCTGAGCGAAGGCTGCGGTAAACCTCCTCATTCTCTGACGTGAGATGCTGTTGCCGATGAAAGTGGGCTTTTTCTCAACTATCATGAACACCTCCTCTGTCAGCCAGGGTCTCTGGTGAGGTCTGGACCGCGTACCCAAAGCAGCCATTGCATCTGCATGAGTCACAGTCCTAAACCTCGCCCATTTACCCTCGACATCAGGAGGAGTGGGGGACGATGCCAACCCCAGCCGCAAGCGATGATGAAATTATCGCTTGCAACTTTCATCAGCTAACTGAGACCATTCCACTTTAGGTTGGAATGGGGTCCTGGGTGTACACCCACCACCGGAGTGGAAAAATGGCAGGCGCATCTTACAGATGACTAGTCGATGGTCAGAGGGCAGATTAGCTCCACGGTAGGTCCTGGTGTCAAGGACACGGGCTCGCATTCGCTGGTCCGTCACTATGTAGTCCAGCAGATGTTCTTGCTTGGACCTAGCATGCATCCATGATGCTGTGTGGATGCGCGGATGCCGGAAGAGCGTGTTGGTAATTACAAGCCCATGGGCTGCACAAAAATCTAGCAGCCTCCTACCGTTGTTATTGAGCTGATCTAGCCCATGCCATCCAATCACTCCATACCAAGTGCCAGCATCATGACCAACTCGGGCATTGAAGTCACCCAACAAGATCACTCTATCCTGAGTGGACACTTTAGCCAGCACCTGTGACAGGAGGTCATTGAAGGCATCTGACTCATCGGCTGTGCCTGCATCCCTCCATGGATGTTTGTCTTCGGTGGGGGCATAAGTAACCACGACCACCACTCCTCGCCTCCGGTTGATGGGAAGACGAGCCTAAAGTAGCCTGGAGCTTACCACACCTCACCGCCACGCTCCCACGCCCCCTTCATTCTTTTGTTCAGAAGAAGAGCCACTCCCTTTTGTTTGGCAGTCTCCTGCCCCGAGTAGAGGACTGATCCACTGGACCTCCTGAATGCTACAGAGATCCAGGCGGTACCAGTCCAGATCCCGACAGAGGAGTGGCATCCTCTCATCTGCAGTGAGCGTTCTAACATTCCACGTGGTCACACGAAGTAACTTTTAGTTGTTTCTGGAGGAGCCCCGAGGGTAAAGATGCAATCTCCTGGCTCTGCCAATTGGGGTTTGGCAAGGAGACGTCATAGACGCCTGTCCCCCGGGGTCTCCGGCACAAGCTTATTAGTTACATATTTAAGTCGTGGTTTAGTGGTAATTAATTGAAGGTGGAGGGGTTACCAGCCCTTCACACCCGTCCAGAGCCCCTGTGGTGGTCACAGACGCCATGAGGGGAGAGGCCAATCGGCATGGGCTCTCCCTCCCCCCACAGCACTTCCCACGACAGAGTTGCCCATTCGGCACCACACACACACACGCAGACATACAGACACATGGACACACACACACATATACACAAACACACCGACACAGAGATGAAGATAGCGATTGTAGCCAGTGGCTACATCACCCAACGAAGAGGTCTGAAGTGCACGATGCAAATTTTCTGACTGGTTGATAGGATATCACCGCAAGCGCCGGCAATTGGAGGATTCGTGTGGAACGTTATCGGTCAGGTTCGCGTGAATCGTCGCATTCCTTATTGAGTTATCATCCGTTTGTTTAAGCGAGTGTAGCCGTAAAAGGGCCCCACGCAGCTGCTGTGTAGCTGCTTGTTTCAGTAAGCGGAGCTGGCCATGAGAAATGATTGCAAGCTCAACCCGGTGGCTGACATCATGATAATTGTGATCATAAATACCCATAGAGACCAACGTAGATCCACATAGACCCACAGAGACCCATAGACCCACAGAGACCCACATAGACCCACAGAGACCCATAGAGACCCACAGAGACCCACATTGACCCAAAGAGACCAACAAAAACCCACAGAGACCCCATAGACCCATAGAGACCCACACTGACCCAAAGAGACCCCCATAGACCCACAGAGACCCACATTTACCCATACAGACGGACATAGACCCATCGAAACTCACACAGGCCCAAATAAACTCACAGATACACACAGACACACAAATACACATACACGAACACACTGACACACAGACACACAACCACACAGACACACAAACACACAGACACATAAACACACAGATACAGACACACAGGCAAACAAACACACAGACACACAATCACACAGACACACATACACACAGACACAAACACACAGATACAGACACACATACACACAGACACACAAACACACATATACACAGACACAGACACACAAACACGCAGATACAGACAAACAGGCAAACAAACACACAGACACACAATCACACAGACACACATATGCAAAAACCCACAGACACACAAACACAGACACTCAAACACACAGACACAGATACACAAACACACATGGACACACACAAACAGACACACAAAAACACAGAGACACAGATACACAGACACACATACACGAACACACAGACACACATACACACAGACACACAAACACACAGATACAGACACACAACACACGAAAACACACAGGTACAGACACAGATACACAAATACACATACACACAAGCACACAAACACTCACAGCTACACATACACACAAACACACAAACACACAGACACACAGACACACATACGTACAGACACACATACACACAGACACATGGACACACACGCAGACACACAGACACACGTACATAGAGACACACATACACACAGACACACATACACACAGGCACACGTACACACAGACACAGACACACATACACACAAACACAAATACACACATGCACATATACACACAAACACACATACACACAGACACACAGACACACATACATACACACAAACACACATACACACATATACACAAACACACATACACACAGACACATACACACAAACACACATACACACATACACACAGTGGCTAGAGCACCCATCGTAGGAGTCTGAAGTGCACGATGCAATTTGACTGACTGGTTGATAGGATATCACCGCAAGCCCCTGCAATTGGAGGATTTATGTGGAACATTCCTGGTGAGGTTTTCGTGAATCGTCGCTTTCCTTATTGTGCTATCATCAGTTTTTTTAAGCGAGTGGAGGCATAAAGGGGCCCAACTGAGCATCTGTGTAGCTGTTTGTTTCAGCAAGCTGAGCTGGCGATGAGAAATGACATCATCATAATTATCATCATATAGACCCATAGAGACCCACATAGATCCACATAGACCCACAGAGACACATAGAAACCCACATAGACCCACAGAGACCCACATAGACTGACATAAACCCATAGAGACCCACAGAGACCCACAGAGGCCCACAGAGACCCACAGAAACCCACAAAGACCCACAGAGACCCACATAGACTGACATAAACCCAAAGAGACCCACATAGAACCACATAGACCCACAGACCCACATAGACTCACAGACACCGGCAGAAACTCATAGAGACCCACATAGACAAATAAACCCATAGAGACACATAGAGACCTATAAACCAACAGAAACCATAGGCAGCCATGGACACTCTACTCCACCTGCTCAGATCGAACTCAGATCGAGCTCTGAGCAAGCTCCAAGCCAGCACAAATTGGGCACCAATTGAGTTCCAGTTGAGCTCCCATTGAGCCAGTGATGGAGCGGCCATCGAGCTCTGATTGAGTACAGATTGAGCTCCGATCGACCGATCGAGCATTGATTGAGTACCGATTGTGAACAGATTGAGCTCCGATTGAGCACCGATCGATCATTGATTGAGTACCGATTGTGAAAAGATTGAGCTCCGATTGAGCACCGATCGATCATTGATTGAGTACCGATTGTGAACAGATTGAGCTCCGATTGAGCACCGATCGATCATTGATTGAGTACCGATTGTGAAAAGATTGAGCTCCGATTGAGCACCGATCGATCATTGATTGAGTACCGATTGTGAACAGATTGAGCTCCGATTGAGCACCGATCGATCATTGATTGAGTACCGATTGTGAAAAGATTGAGCTCCGATTGAGCACCGATCGATCATTGATTGAGTACCGATTGTGAACAGATTGAGCTCCGATTGAGCACCGATCGATCATTGATCGAGCACCGATGGTGAGCGGATTGAACTCCGATTGAGCTCCGATCGAGCACCAAATCGAGGACTGACTGGGTACTGATCGAGCACCTATTGAGCACCGATCGATCATTGATTGAGCTCTGATCGAGCACCGATTGAGCACTGATGGAGCTCCAATCAATGTCGGATTGAGCTTCAATCGAGCACCAATTGAACTCCGATCGAGCACAAATCGAGCACAAATCGAGCACCAATTGAACTTTGATTGAACTCTGATCGATCACCAATCGATCTCAGATCGAGCCCCGATCGAACGATGACATTTTGACGACAAGTGTCCGTGTGTTCGAGCATAGATTGAGCATGGATTGAGTAGTTTTCTAAGCTTTAGCATCGTCAAAAAAATACGTTGATTCCTGTTCCAGTATTTCTTATATGAGCGAAGGGCAGTGCGCTAACCACTGCACCACCACTCCCCACACACACACACAGTGCGCTAACCACTGCACCACCTCTCCCCACACACACACACACAGTGCGCTAACCACTGCACCACCGCTCCCCAAACACACACACACACAGTGCGCTAACCAATGCACCACCACTCCCCACACACACACACAGTGCGCTAACCACTGCACCACCGCTCCCCACACACGCACAGTGCGCTAACCACTGCACCACCACTCCTCACTCACATACACAGTGCGCTATCCACAGCACCACCGCTCCCCACTCACACACACAGTGCGCTAACCACTGCACCACCACTCCCCCCCCCATACACACACAGTGCTTCTAACCACTGCAACCACCGCTCCCCACTCACACACAGTGCGCTAACCACTGCACCACCACTCCCCACACACACACACACAGTGCGCTAACCAATGCACCACCGCTCTTCACTCACACACACAGTGCGCTAACCACTGCACCACCACTCCCCACACACACACACAGTGCGCTAACCACTGCACCACCACTCCTCACTCACACACACAGTGCGCTACCCACAGCACCACCGCTCCCCACTCACACACACAGTGCGCTAACCACTGCACCACCACTCCCCACCCACACACACAGTGCGCTAACCACTGCACCACCGCTCCCCACACACACACACAGTGCGCTAACCACTGCAACCACTACTCCCCACTCACACACACAGTGCGCTAACCACTGCACCACCGCTCCCCATACCCTACCCCCCCCTTCAGTGATAATCATTAACTACAGGAGTCGAGTTACAGCACCAGGAAGCAAGATACCAAAGACGCAAAATACACTCACACAGACACACACAGAGACACACAGAGACACACACACAGACACACACACAGACACACACAGAGACGCACACACAGACACAGACACACACACAGGCACACACGCACAGAGACGCACACACAGACACACACACACAGACGCGCACAGACACACACACATACACACACAGAGACGCACACAGACACACACACAGATACACACACAGAGACACACACAGACACACACACAGACACACACACATACAGACACACACAAAGACACACACACACAGACACACACACACACATACACACACACAGACACACACACATACACACACAGAGACAAACACAGACACACACAAAGACGCACACAGACACACACACATACACACACACACAGACACACACACAGAGACACACAGAGACACACACAGACACACACACAGACACACACACAGAGACACACACACACAGACACACACAGACACACACACATACAGACACACAGAAAGACACACACACACAGACACACACATACACACACGCAGACACACACACATACACACACAGAGACAAACACAGACACACACAGAGACGCACACAGACACACACAGACACACACACAGACACACACAGAGACACACAGATACACACACAGAGACTCACAGAGACACACACAGACACACACACACAGACACACACACAGACACACATATTGTAGTGGTGAGTGTAGTGGTGAGTGTAGTAGTGAGTGTAGTAGTGGTGAGTGTGGTGGAAAGACAAAGATCCCCCATTTAGCCTCCAACAGACAGGTGGGGCAAATGCTGTCAGCGAGCAGCACCTATGTGGAACACACGAGGGGGTGGGTGGCCAGCACCACTACCCGGCTTCGCCCGGGACTTGTATCCACCACGGCCGGCCGCCTTTGTCTCCCCAGTGGCGATGTTAATACGCCACACCAGTTACTCGTTTGAGGCTGAGTCGACCTATGGGAGGTTCAAATAATCTTGACCGGTGGTGGCCATGAGCCGCCTTTGTCTCCCCAGTGCTGGAGATGTTCACTCCACCACCACCACAGCGACACCAGCTACTCAGTTGAGGCTGAGTCGACCTAGGGGTGGCCCAGGACCGGTTCAGATAATCTGGCGTTGGTGGCCGTGAGCTGGAATCGAACTCGGATCGCGGGGTAGTGTGGGGGTTGACGCCCATCTCCTCCATTATGTGGGGGCTAATGTCCCCCTCCTTCTCCTCCACTATGCAAGTCTGTGTCCCGGCTACCCATCCCGGGATTGTCTCGCGTGGTCCTGGAGGCTCCCTCGCCCTCCACTCACTCTCCCACTCACTCTCCCACTCACTCACTCAATTACTCACTCACCCACTCACTCACTCACTCAACCACTCACTCATCCATTTACCCACCAACCCACTCACTCACTCAACCACTCACTCACCACTCACTCACTCAACCACTCACTCACTCAACCACTCGCTCACTCAACCACTCACTCATCCATTTACCCACCAACCCACTCACTCACTCAACCACTCACTCACCACTCACTCACTCAACCACTCACTCACTCAACCACTCGCTCACTCAACCACTCACTCAACCACTCACTCACTCTCCTGCTCACTCACTCAACCACTCACTCACTCAACCACTCAACCACTCACTCACTCAATCACTCACTCACCCACTCATTCAACCATTCAACCACCCACTCACTCATCCACTCACTCAACCACTCACTTACCCACTCACTCACTCACCCACTCACTCAACCATTCAACCACCCACTCACTCACTCAACCACTCACTCACTCAACCACTCACTCTCCCACTCACTCACTCAACCACTCACTCACTCAACCACTCACTCACTCTCCCACTCACTCTCCTACTCACTCACTCAACCACTCAACCACTCACTCACTCAACCACTCACTCACTCACCCACTCATTCAACCATTCAACCACCCACTCACTCATCCACTCACTCAACCATTCAACCACCCACTCACTCACTCAACCACTCACTCACTCAACCACTCACTCTCCCACTCACTCAACCACTCACTCACCCACTCACTCACTCAACCACTCGCTCTCCTACTCACTCAATCAACCACTCACTCACTCAATCACTCACTCACTCACCCACTCACTCAACCATTCAACCACCCACTCACTCACTCAACCACTCACTCACTCAACCACTCACTCACCCACTCACTAACTCACTCAACCACTCACTCACCACTCACTCACTCAACCACTCACTCACTCAATCACTCACTCACCCACTGATTCAACCATTCAACCACCCACTCACTCACCCACTCACTCAACCACTCACTTACCCACTCACCCACTCACTCACTCAACCATTCAACCACCCACTCACTCACTCAACCACTCACTCACTCAACCACTCACTCTCCCACTCACTCAACCACCCACTCACTCACCCACTCACTCAACCACTCACTCTCCCACTCACTCAACCACTCACTCACCCACTCACTCACTCACTCAACCACTCACTCACTCAACCACTCACTCAACCACTCACTTTCCTACTCACTCACTCACCCACTCACTCACTCACTCAACCACTCATTCACTCAATCACTTACTCACCCACTCATTCAACCATTCAACCACCCACTCACTCATCCACTCACTCAACCACTCACTTACCCACTCACCCACTCACTCAACCATTCAACCACCCACTCACTTACTCAACCACTCACTCACTCAACCACTCACTCTCCCACTCACTCACTCAACCACTCACTCTCCCACTCACTCACTCAACCACTCACTCACCCACTCACTCACTCAACCACTCACTCACTCAACCACTCACTCACTCAATCACTCAATCGCCCACTCAACCATTCAACCACCCACTCACTCACCCACTCACTCAATCACTTACTTACCCACTCACCCACTCATCCACTCACCCACGCACTCAACCATTCAACCACCCACTCAATCACTCACTCAACCACTCACTCACCGAATGGCTCACAGGGCTATACCTAATAAATGAACTTGAACTTGAACCCCCCCCCCCCTTACCATCCTGACGAGCTCCTCCTCTTCCTCCTCTGCAAGAAGGTTCGCGATGTCGCTCATCAAGCGTGTTGAATAGGCATCTCACATCTGGCTGCCACCACGAGGTGCCAGCCAGATGTCGCTGGGCCTTCTCGACGGCGAGGTCCTCAATGATTTCCTCTGCTGCCATTGCCTCCTCCCGGTCATACGCACAGAAGCGTTGGCCGAGGTGAGGTGCATCAGTTCTCCCCAACGCGCTTGGGCGCTTGCGGGCAGCGTTTCCACAAAGTCGGTTGCCCGCCCATCCAAATTAATATTTAGCTGCTGCAGTGCTTGGCATCCTTGAGGTTGTGGGCAAAACGATTTCGATGACGGTATCCCTCGCCCGGTGAATACGTGGGGCGCTTCTCTCCCTTGGAGGTGTGGGGGGTCATCCCACTTCTGACACCATGATGTGGGGGCTGACGCCCACCTCCTCCATGATGTGGGTGAATGGGTGAGTGAGTGGGTTAGTGAGTGAGTGGGTTGGTGGGTAAATGGATGAGTGAGTGAGTGGGTGAGTGAGTGAGTGAGCAGATAGGTGGGTGAGTGAGCGAGTGAGTGGGCGGCTGAGTGAGTGAGCCGGTGCGTGGGTGAGTGGGTGAGTAAGTGAGTGGGTGAGTGAGTGGGTAAGTGAGTGAGTGGGTGAGTGAGCGAGCGAGTCGGTGAGTGAGTGAGCGAGTGAGTGAGTAAGTGAGTGAGTGGGTAAGTTGGTGAGTGAGCAAGTGGGTGAGTGAGCGAGCGGATATGTGGGTGAATGGATGAGTGAGTGAGTGGGTGAGTGAGCAAGTGGGTGAGTGAGTGAGCAGATAGGTGGGTGAGTGAGCGAGTGAGTGGGCGGCTGAGTGAGTGAGCCAGTGCGTGGGTGAGTGGGTGAGTGAGTGAGTGAGTGGGTGGGTGAGTGAGTGAGCGAGCGAGCGAGTGGGTGAGTGAGTGAGTGAGTGAGTGGGTGAGTGAGTGAGTGGATGAGTGAGCGAGCGAGTGGGTGAGTGAGTGGGTAAGTGAGTGAGTGGGTGAGCGAGTGAGTGAGCGAGTGAGTGAGTGGGTGGGCGGCTGAGTGAGTGAGCCAGTGCGTGGGTGAGTGAATCGATGAGTGAGTGGGTGGGTAAGTGAGTGAGTGAGCGAGCGAGTGAGTGAGCGAGCGAGTGAATAGATGAGTGAGTGGGTGATCGGCCTCCCCGCACCAGCGTCCTCTCTTTAGGACATGGCTCGTGGCTGGCTCCCCGCCGCCTGGAGTTACCCCACTCGCTCCCCACGTACACCACCACTAATGCCGAGTTGGCTACGTGCTCGCGCGGGCCTGCTCATGTTGCTCGCGCGTAACAGCATCGCGGCTGCTGCACGAACGCGGGTGCAGGTGATGAGTTACTACGCAGCCTCGCACGCTTGATCGAATTACGCACCACGCAGAGACCGCGAATGCGATCGTCGCCACGAGGAACGCGCTGCGTAAAACGCGCAAGCACCGGGCACAGCGACGATCGTAGTGCATATCATTATCATCATCATCAGAGTTGTTTCTTTTTGTTTGCATTTTGACTGCTTGTGTTGTGGTTATTGCAAACACGATGCCTTGTATAAAGGTGGCAGTTTTTGTACCAGTTAAAAGGGTAAAAACCTACTATTATATTTCGCCACTGGTAAAGGAGATGTCTCATAGTGTAAATGCTTACCCCGAGCTCTCAATACTCTGATAGTGCGCTGTCTTTGAGTTGTACGCCTTTTGGCGTCATCTGGTCCAACAGCAATGGAGACTAGGTTCTAAGAAAAGCTGTCTCGGGTGTAGACCAATCAACTTCAAGGACAGTGCATATCATTATCATCATCATCAGAGTTGTTTCTTTTTGTTTGCAGTTTGACTGCTTGTGTTGTGATTATTGCAAACATGATGCCTTGTTTAAAGGTGTCAGTTTTTGTACCAGTTGAAAGGGTAAAAACCTATTACTAGATCGTATTGATGATAATATTCGCGCGTTAACCCGCTGTGCAAACCCGCACGGCGAGCTCGCGAGCACGTGAACGTGAGCGATCGTCTTGCGATTGGACACCCGCGCGCTTCGTACGCACTCACGCACGCCCCATACGCTCTCCCAGACGTCGCAAACGGGTTATGATTCCGTACCCGTACCCGGCCGCACCAGGGTCGCAAACTCTCCCACCCACTCACTCACACACCCACCAATTCAGCTACTCACTCACCCACCCACCCACTTACCCACTCACTCACCCACTCACTCACTCACCCACTCACGAACTCACTCACTCACCCACTCACCCACTCACGAACTCACTCACTCACCCACTCACCCACCCACGCACTCACTCACCCACTCACGAACTCACTCACTCACCCACCCACCGACTTACTCACCCACCAACCAGAGGTCGCAAACGGGTTTTGATTACGTACCCGTACCCGTACCCGGCCGCACCAGGGTCGCAAACTCTCCCACTCACTCACTCACACACCCACCAATTCAGCTACTCACTCACCCACCCACCCACTCACCCACTCACTCACCCACTCACTCACTCACGAACTCACGAACTCACGAACTCACCCACTCACCCACTCACCCACTCACGAACTCACTCACTCACCCACTCACCCACCCACGCACTCACTCACCCACTCACGAACTCACTCACTCACCCACCCACTTACTCACCCACCAACCAGAGGTCGCAAACGGGTTTTGATTCCTTACCCGTACCCAGCCGCACCAGGGTCGCAAATGGGTACCCTACCCGTACCCGGCCGGGTACGGGTAGCTGGGTATCGGGTAGGGTACGGGTATCGGGTACCCGTTTGCGACCTCTGGTAGCTAGTGATCACAAATGATTAATTCCATAAAAAAGTAACTTGCAGCGCCTCACCCATCACCAACCTTAAGGGAAAGAACGGTAACTCGATCTTCATTCCCACTGGGCCATCTGCGCCTGCCTACGATCACTCCAGGGTTAAAACCTCTCCGCACACACACGCAACAATCACACGGCGTCGTTGCGATGTGCTGAAGTTTATTAGCGGCTCGTCCGAAGAAAAAACCTCGCGTGACCCGGAGCAAAATACCCAGTGAGCAGCAGCGCCCGCACCTGCAGTGAGGCAAACAAGTATTTGATCCCCTGCTGATTTTGTACGTTTGCCCATTGACAAAGAAATTATCAGTCTATAATTTTAATGGTAGGTTCATTTGAACAGTGAGAGACAGAATAACAACAACAAAAATCCAGAAAAACGCATGTCAAAAATGTTATAAATTGATTTGCATTTTAATGAGGGAAATAAGTATTTGACCCCTTTGCGAAACATGACTTAGTACTTGGTGGCAAAATCCTTGTTGGCAATCACAGAGGTTAGACGTTTCTTGTAGTTGGCCACCAGGTTTGCACACATCTCAGGAAGGATTTTGTCCCACTCCTCTTTGCAGATACAGTGAGGGAAAACAAGTATTTGACCCCCTGCTGATTTTGTACGTTTGCCCACTGACAAAGAAATTATCAGTCTATAATTTTAATGGTAGGTTCATTTGAACAGTGAGAGACAGAATAACAACAACAAAAATCCAGAAAAACGCATGTCAAAAATGTTATAAATTGATTTGCATTTTAATGAGGGAAATAAGTATTTGACCCCCTGCTGATTTTGTACGTTTGCCCACTGACGATGAAGTGATCAGTCTTTAATTGTAATGGTAGGTTTATTTTTCGATTTAAAGCTTTCGTGACTGCAGGGATTCATCTTCTTGGTTCTTTCGGTAAAGTCACGTAAAAGGAAAATAATAAAGTAATAAAAATAAAACATAATAAAATTATATATAATAATATATTTTATTATGTTTTATTTGTATTATTTTATTATTTTCCTTCTACGTGACTTTACCGAAAGAACCAAGAAGACGGTAGGTTTGTTTGAACAGCGAGAGACAGAATAACAACAACAAAAATCCAGAAAAACGCATGTCAAAAATGTTATAAATTGATTGGCTGACTGAAAGAGCACTCTCCCGAAAGGGAGGGCCAATTGGGCCCTCCCTTTCGATGCGGGAAAGGTGCTGGCCAGAGAGCAATACTTCTAGATTTGAAGCTTTCGTGACTGCAAGGATCCATACATCTTAGTTCTTTCGGTAAAGTCACGTAGGTAAAAAACTGAAATTAAAATTAATAAAAATTTAAACAATAAAATCACGACGTTTCGGAGGCAACGCAAGCTTCCGTCTTCAGGTGAAACTGTCACAGAAAAAAATCTGTATCAAGTGGAGAGAAATCCCAAGAGGTACGACCTTATATACTCGTTAAGACAGAGAGCAATACCTCACAAAGACCCCTCCCCCGGCTGATTGGATGGCTAATCGGGCGCCTACTTGGAGTCTACCTCTCACTAGCTTCATCACCCGTTGTCAACGTGTTTTGCTCTCCCCACGGCCCCATCCCCCCTGACATTTTGCACACAGACTCGTTGTGCGTGACAATTAATTTTCGTGAAAATTTTTTTTCCAAAATTTTACACTTTTTAGGGAATTTTCTTAAAAAATATTTAATTACCAATTGCTTAATGGTGGCAGACAATCATCTGATCCATAGGTGGCAGCCATCTCAAGCCAGAGGACGAGAGGACTCTAGCCGCCACGCATAAAAATGATTTATAGTGAAAAACTTTGTTTTTACGGGTTATACTTATTCCTGCGTTCGGTGTGTTCTCATTGCGGTTGCTGAGAGAGCTCGCCGTGGCCACACAATTTTAAGTAATCTTCTTGGTTCTTTCGCTTAAATATACGCTTCCAAGCCTGGTGGTGTTTCATTCAGACGCTGTCTTTCCGACAGACCTGTTCATTCAGACGCTGTCTTTACGACAGACCTGTTCATTCAGACGCTGTCTTTCCGACAGACCTGTTCATTCAGACGCTGTCTTTCCGACAGACCTGTTCATTCAGATGCTGTCTTTCCGATAGACCTGTTCATTCAGACGCTGTCTTTCCGACAGACCTGTCCATTCAGACGCTGTCTTTACGACAGACCTGTTCATTCAGACGCTGTCTTTCCGACAGACCTGTTCATTCAGACGCTGTCTTTCCGACAAACCTGTTCATTCAGATGCTGTCTTTCCGATAGACCTGTTCATTCAGACGCTGTCTTTCCGACAGACCTGTTCATTCAGACGCTGTCTTTACGACAGACCTGTTCATTCAGATGCTGTCTTTCCGATAGACCTATTCATTAAGACGCCGTCTTTCCGACAGACCTGTTCATTCAGACGCTGTCTTTCCGACAGACCTGTTCTTCACCTGAGGACGGTTGCTTGCGTTGTGGCCGAAACGTCGTGAGAATTATTTTATTATGTTTTATTTTTATTATTTTATTTTTATTATTTAATTATTTCCCTTCTACGTGACGACTTTACCGAAAGAACTAAGAAGATGAATCCCTGCAGTCACGAAAACTTTAAATCGATCATTTTAGTTAATCCACGGGGCGGCAAACCGTGGGGACGTCCCCACGAGGGGGCCCTCGGGTAAAAATCCAGGGTGCCAGGTGACCCCCCCCTACAAGGCCCTACGTGGGTGCGTGTGTTAGTGGGGGTGTGCGTGTGTGTGTGTGTAGTGGGTGTGTGTGTGTGTAGTGGGGGTGTGTGTGTGTAGTGTGTGTAGTGGGGGATGTGCGTGTGTGTGTGTAGTGGTGTGTGTGTAGTGGGGGTGTACGTGTGCGTGTGTAGTGGGTGTGTGTGTGTGTGTAGTGCGGGTGTGTGTGTGTGTGTGTAGTGTGTGTAGTGGGGGATGTGCGTGTGTGTGTAGTGGTGTGTGTGTGTGTAGTGGGGGTGTACGTGTGCGTGTGTGTGTGTAGTGGGGGTGTGCGTGTGTGTGTGTAGTGGGGGTGCGTGTGTGTGTGTAGTGGGGGTGCGTGTGTGTGTAGTGGGGGTGTGCGTGCGTTCGTGTGGGGGGTTGCGAGGGGATAACAGCGCCGGCAGAGTGGCTCGTTGCTATGGCACGACAATCAATAGCGCTGACCACTGCACCACCACTCGCTCACTCAACCACTCACAAATCACTCAACCATCCACTCACCCACTCACTCACTCACCCACTGACCCACTCACCCACCCACTCACTCACTCAACCACTCACCCACGCACTCACTCACTCAACCACTCACTCACTCACCCACTCACTCAACCACCCACTCACTCACCCACTCACTCAACCACCCACTCACTCACCAACTCACTCAACCAATCATTTACTCACCCACTCACTCACTCACCCACTCACTCACCCACTCACTCACTCACCCGCTCACTCCCTCACTCTCCCACTCACTCAACCATTCACCCACTCACTCACTCAACCACTCACCCACTCAACCAACCACTCAACCACTAACTCACTCAACCACTCACTCACTCAACCACTCACTCACCCACTCAACCAACCACTCGACCACTCACTGACTCAACCATTCAACCACCTACTCACTCACCCACTCACTCAATCACTCACTTACCCATTCATCCACTCAAGCAACAACTCAACCAAGCACTCACTCACTCAGCCACTCACTCACCCAAACACTCATCCACATACTCACACACTCATACACTCACTCACACACTCACTCACTCACTGACACACTCATACATTCATTCACTCACTCATACTCTCACTAATACACTCACTCATACACTCACTAATACACTCACTCATTCACTCAGCCACCCACCTACTCACTCACCAAACACTGACTCACTAAACCCACCAAACCCTCCCCCACCCGACCACCTACTCAGATACGGGCGGACTGAGGCGTCAATCAATCACTCACCTCACTTGCTCCAACCACGAACATCACCTGTACCCCCATCACCTCACCTGCTCCACCCACTCATCTCACCTGCTCCAACAACTCACCTGGACCCCTCCCCTGGCTCATTCCTTTGACAAAACCGCGAGGCGCGAAGCATCGGAGGGCGACTGCCGCTGGAAAATTGGGGACACAGCGCTCTGTCTCCCTGTCGCTGTGTCTCTCTGTGTGTGTCTCTCTTTGTGTGTGTCTGTGTGTGTCTGTGTGTGTTTGTGTGTGTCTGTGTGTGTCTCTGTGTGTGTCTCTGTGTGTGTGTCTGTGTGTGTCTCTGTGTGTGTGAGTGTCTGTGTTTGTATCTCTGTGTCTCTGTGTGTGTCTCTCTGTGTGTGTCTCTGTGTGTGTCTCTCTGTGTGTGTCTCTGTGTGTGTGTGTCTGTTTGTGTGTGTCACTGTGTCTGTGTATGTGTCTGTCTCTGTGTGTGTCTCTGTCTCTGTGTGTGTCTCTGTGTCTCTACGTCTCTCTCCGTGTCTCTCCGTGTGTCTCTCTGTCTCTCTCTGTCTGTCTGTCTGTGGCGGTCGTCTCACGAGCTCGTCGACTGCTGAGTAACTCAACTCGACAGCTGAGAGACTCAAATCGACAGCTGAGAGACTCAACTCGACAGCTGAGAGACTCAACGTGACCGCTCCACCAACAGATCAGCAAATCGGCAGCAGAGCAGCGCACGGGGACACACTCAGCGAGGTGAGGCTGACTGGCGATGCCTGTGTAGTGTAGTACATCTAGTGTAGTGTGTAGTGTAGTGTGTAGTGTAGTGAGTGTAGTGTAGTGTGTAGTGTAGTGTATAGTGTAGTGTATAGTGTAGTGTAGTGTGTAGTGTAGTGTGTAGTGTAGTGTATAGTGTAGTGTATAGTAGTGTAGTGTATAGTGTAGTGTGTAGTGTAGTGTAGTGTGTAGTGTAGTGTGTAGTGTAGTGTGTAGTGTAGTATAGTTAAATTTCGATTTAAAGCTTTCGTGACTGCAGGGATTCATCTTCTTGGTTCTTTCGGTAAAATCATGTATGATGGAAATAATAAATTAATAAAATAAAACATAATAAAATAATTCTCACGACGTTTCGGCCACAACGCAAGCAGCCATCCTCAGGTGAAGACCAGGTCTGTCGAGGAGACAGCTGAGGATGGCTGCTTGCGTTGTGGCCGAAACGTCGTGAGAATTATTTTATTAGGTTTTATTTTATTATTTTATTATTTCCATTCTACGTGACTTTACCGAAAGAACCAAGAAGGTGTAGTATAGTGTCTAGCTTATGGCAGTGTAGTGTGCAGTGTAGTGTAGTGTGTAGTGCAGTGTGTAGTGTAGTGTGTAGTGTAGTGTATGGTAGTGTAGTGTGTAGTAGTGTAGTGTAGTTTGTAGTGTGTGTAGTGTCGTGTGTAGTGTAGTGTGTGTAGTGTGGAGTCTATAGTAGTGTAGTTTGTAGTTTGGTGTGTGTAGTGTGTGTCGTGTAGTCGTGTAATGTGTGTATTGTAGTGTGTAGTGTAGTGTGTGTAGTAGTGTAGTGTGTGTAGTGTGTGTAGTGTATAGTAGTGTAGTGTGTGTAGTTGTGTAGTGAAAAGTAGTTTGTAGTGAAAAGTAGTTTGTAGTGAAAACTAGTGTGTAGTGTGTGCAGAGTATAGTAGTGTAGTGTGTGTAGTGTAGTTTGTAGTGTAGTCTATCGTAGGGTAGTGTGTAGTGTTGTTTGTAGTGTAGTGTATAGTGTAGTGTGTGTATTGTAGTGTGTAGTCTAGATTGTAGTGTACTGTGTGTAGTGCGTCGTTTGCAGTGTGTGTAGTGTGTCTGTAGTTTGTAGTTTGTGTAGTGTATAGAAGTGTAGTGTATGTTGTGTAGTGTGTAGTGTAGTGTGTAATTGGGTATGTATAGGGTGGTGTGTGATGCATGTGGTGGAGTGTGGTAGTCACAGACTCATCTTCACACACATACATAGACTCATCACCACACAGAGACCCATAGACTCATCACCACACAGAGACCATAGTCTCACCACCACTACACAGAGACCCATAGACTCACCACCACACATAGACACATAGACTCATCAACACACAGAGACCCATAGACTCACCACCACACATAGACCCATAGACTCATCACCACACAGAGACCCATAGACTCACCACCACTACACAGAGACCTATTGATTCACCACCACACAGAGACCCATAGCCTCACCAGCAAACAAAATCCAACAGACTCACCACAACCACCACACAGATAACCATAAACTCAACACCACACAAAGACCCATAGACTCACCACCACACAAAGACCCACAGACTCACCACCACCACCAACACACAGAGACCCATAGACTCACCACCACACAGGCCACGTGAAGCGTCGAACGCCCGCTGGCAGGAGGTCACGGGGCAGACCCAGGTACCACGGGTCGACTGACTGAGATGACCGATATGACTGGCCGATACACCACCTGTGCCCCCTACTTTGCCAACTTGCTGTGCTTTAGCCACCCGGCGCTCTGCTCGTTGTTGTGAGCTTCGCTCCTCCGCACTCCGTTATTGGTGGAGGGCGACTGCCTCCAACTGCCCTGTAGCGTCCTTCACGAGCCTCCTCCACAGAGGCCGATCTTGACAGCGCTGTTACCAGTCATCGGCAAGTCCACTCAGCTCCACATCCTCCTGTACCACATCACTCCATCTCTTCTCTAGCCCGTGCCGCGCTCGTTTAGCCCCCTAGATCCGGCCAAACAAAAGCTGTTTGGGCATGCGGTGATTGGGCATGCGGGCTACATGGCCCAACCAACGCAGCCTTGCATGCCGGAGGAGCTCACCGATGGGACTTTGTCCAGATCTTTCGAGGATTTGTGAGCTCCTAACACATTCCAGCCTGGTTAAACCCAGGATTGATTGTAGGCAGGCCAGCCTAAATGTTTCTAACCGGTGAAGATGTTCCTTTAGGGGGGTACACGTTTTGCAAGCATAGAGAAGGGAGGGAATGACTGTGGCCGAGAAGACCCGAAGCTTCGTACGGAGCGACAGACTAGGTGTCTCGGCCTCGCTGTGCGCTGCGTTGCACCGCTATCTGAGTAGTTAACCTCGCATCCAATACACCCTCAGAGCCAAGGTGAACATCCGACTCCAAACGTAATTTATTGAATTGAACGAGGAAAAACTGATGGAAAAACACAGCACAAATACAGCGTATGATAATACTTGGTAATATCAATACAATTAATGAACACTACGTCATCATAACATTGCCTTAGATAACCTGAACTCAACAATATATCCTGGATATACCAGGCACCTATAATTAGTACTGAATAGCTATACAAGAGAATAAGCTACTGTGTTAAATAAAGACACATCCTATAATCATCACACTACACCCCAGATGTACAGTACTACACATAACACTAAATTGTGGATGAGATATTTCGTCATCTTTGCTATCAAGATCGCAATAAAGTTACTTAGATACAAGTCTGACTCGACTTATTCAATTACCAGTGACTTTCACAATAAGGAAAGTTGGAGGCTTCGTTGTTAACGAGGCCTCATATTTATCATAACAATTTAACAGCATTATAAAGGCATTTGCAGCATTATAACGGTCATTCTAACATTATAACAGCATTCCCAATATTACAGGAACATAAACGAACTTACAGACAATGCTTCTTAAAGTCCCACAATGTACAATTGCAGCTGGTTTCACTGGGACGCGATGTGTGCCGCCATCTTGAACTCTGTGTAATGCGGACCACCAGCCTCGTGGCTGAAAGACTGTCAAATCGGAACTTCCTGATCACGTGACCAAACTCAACCTCAAAACATTAAATTCCTGTGTACTCACACCTCCACATCTGCCGTGAGGAAAAACACCTGCCGTGAGGCAGAACACTAGTTAGCTTCCACACAGCGTTACACAACCGATGAAAACATAATGCCAGTCAACTGAATCGGAGTGAGACCTCTGCTGTTTAACCGGAGTCGGTCATGAGCACACTGCCCAGGTATGGGAAACTCTCCACTCTCTCCACAACCGCCCAATCACCGATTGGGAGTTGTGGGGGTGGAGTGCCCGATGGGACAAAATACCCAGGCAGGTGCTTAGTTTTGGTGGGGCTGATGGTAAGGCCCCACCTCTTAGTGGCACACTCAAATTTCAGCAGCAGCGCCTACAACTCGTCCTCTGAGTGAGCCGCAATTACCAGGTCATCGGCAACACATAACGTGGTTGACCAATAGGGAGCCATCCCCTGACCGCACCCGGGCATCGATCAGCCTCGCCTTGTATCTTTACCAGATGGTAATTCCTCCGGTACTGCTGCTGAAGGCTTCACGAACTACGTGGTCGAAATAGATGTTAAATAATGTTGGAGCCAGAGGATATCCCTGTCGCACCCCAAGGTGTACAGGGAATGGCTCTGACTCCCAGACATGTAGTTTTACCTGGGCCTGCTCACCGTCATGAAGGTCCTTAATGAGCATGAGCAGAGGGTCAGGGACTCCGAAAGCACAAAGAACAACCCAGAGCCCAGGCCTACTGATGGTATCATAGGCCTTGACCAGGTCAATAAAGCAGAGATGTAGGCCTTGTTGGAATTCCCTTCACCTCTGCTGTAGCAAACGGACAGAAAATATGGAATCTGTGCAGGACCGCCCTTTCCTGAAATCACATTAGGGCTCCGCAAGCCTTTCCTTAGTGTGCCTGGGAAAGCGATGTTGAATAATCCTTGCCAGGACCTTTCCCGGCACACTGAGGAGTGAGATGCCCCTGTAGTTGTTACAGTCTGTGCGGTCTCCCTTTTTAAAGAGGGGACCACCAGGGCATCCTTCCAGTCATGCAGAACACGTCCAGTGGCCCAGACTGTTGTTATGATTTAATGTAGGGCAGTCTGTGCACAAACACCACCCTCCCTCAGCATTTCGCTTGGGAGATCATCTCTGCCTGATGCCTTTCCTGGTCTCAGACTCTGGATCGCCTTCAGTACTTCCTCAATGGATGACACCTCAGCTAGCCACTCACAGGGGGTGACTTCTTCCAATATTTGAGGCACCGCAGCCTCAGCAGGGTCATCCCCACTTTTGCCACAAAGATTTCCTGGCTGAGGGATTTCCCCTCCCCCATGACCTCACAGAAATGCTCACCAATCTGCAAACCTGTTCCTGGGGGTCGGAGATTGGATCACCGTTTTTTCCCTTAATGATGGTAGTAGGTGTGGCGCTGCAGGTTACTTTTTTGATGGGATTAAATAGTGATTTGTGATCGCGGGCCATTGAGGCAAACTCCATCTCCTCAGCAACCCGCGAGCACCACCCATCCTTGCAGCACCTCACGGCTCTCCGAACCTCCGAGCGAAGGCTGCGTTAAGCCTCCTCATTCCCCGACGTGGGATGCTGTAGCCGATGAGAGTGGGCCTGTCCCTTTTTCTCAGCCAACTTGAACACCTCTTCTGTATTCCTGGGTCTCTGGGGGGGTCTGGACGGTGTACCCAAAGCAGCAATTGCAGCTGCCTGAGTCACAGTTCTAAACCTCACCCATTGACCCTCGACATCTGGAGGAGTGGGGCACGATGCCAACCCCAGCTGCAAGCGATGATGAATTTTTTGCTTACAACTTTCATCAACTAGCTGAGACCAGGCCACCTTAGGTTTGAATGGGGTCCTGGGTGTACACCCACCACTGGAGTGGACGAATGGCAGGCACATCTTACAGATGACTAGTCGATGGTCAGAGGGCAGATCAGCTCCACGGTAGGTCCTTCTACTCGCTCACCCATTTATCCACCCATCCACTCACCCATCCACTCACCCATCCACTCATCCACTCACCCACCCACTCAACCACCCACTCATCCACCCACCCACTTACTCATCCACTCACTCCTCCACCCATTCACTTACTCACTCACTCACCTACCCATTCACTTACTCACACACTCACTCATCCACTCACTCATCCACACACTCATCCACTCACTCATCCACTCACTCAACCACTCATTCAACCACTCATCCACTCACTCACACACTCACCCGTTCACCCACCCACTCACCCACCCACTCACCCACCCACTCATTCACCCACTCATCCACCCACCCACTTACTCCCCCACCCATTCACTCACTCACCCACTCACCTACCCATTCACTCACTCACACACTCACTCATCCACACACTCATCCACACACTAATCCACTCACTCAACCACTCATCCACTCACTCACACACTCATCCGCTCACCCACCCACTCACTAACCTACTCACCCACTCACCTTCCCAATCACCTACTCACATACTCACCCTGATACTCACCTACTCACACACAGCGCGCTAACCACTGCACCACCACTCCCCACACGCAGTGTGCTAACCACTGCGCCACCGCTCCCCACACACACACACTCACACAGTGCGCTAACCACTGCACCACCGCTCCCCACACACGTGCAGTGCTCTAACCACTGCACCACCGCTCCCCCCCGCAATGTCAGCAGGAGTGGAGTGGTAGGGGGGACTCATGGACTCGCGAGGTGACAGACGAGGAGCCTGCAACAGTGGGGGGGTCTCAGCCACTCTGATGCTGGTCCTGGGGTCAAGTCTAATCCTCCTACTCATCCTGCAACTCCTGGCCCCGACGGTAAGAGGACTTCCACCCACTGATTCAAACCGACTTTTTAAATAATTATCTGATTTTTATTTTATTTTATAAACCCACCGAGTCCCATACAGACCCACAGAGACCCACATAGACCCACAGAGACCCACATAGACCCACAGAGACCCACAAAGACTCACAGAGACCCATAACGACCTTAGTGAGTGAGTGGGTTAGTGAGTGAGTTAGTGAGTTATTGAGTTAGTGAGTGGGTTCGTGAGTGAGTTAGTGAGTGAATGAGTTAGTGAGTGAGTTAGTGAGTGAGTGAGTGAGTGAGTTAGTGAGTTAGTGAGTGGGTTAGTGAGCGATTGGGTTCGAGAGCGAATGGGTTATTGAGTGAATGGGTTAGGGAGTGATTGGGTTAGTGAGTGAGTGGGTGAGTGAGTTAGTTAGTGAGTGAGTGGGTTTGTGAGTGAGTTAGTGAGTGAGTGAGTGAGTTAGTGAGTGAGTTAGTGATTGGGTTAGTGAGTGAGTGGGTTAGTGAGTGAGTGAGTGGGTTCGTGAGTGGGTTAGTGAGTGAGTGAGCTAGTTAGTGAGTGAGTTAGTGAGTGAGTGGGTGAGTTAGTGAGTGAGTGAGTTAGTGATTGGGTTAGTGAGTGAGTGGGTTAGTGAGTGAGTGAGTGGGTTCGTGAGTGGGTTAGTGAGTGAGTTAGTTAGTGAGTGAGTTAGTGAGTGAGTGGGTGAGTTAGTGAGTGAGTGGGTTAGTGATTGGGTTATTGAATGAGTGGGTTAGTGAGTGAGTTAGTTAGTGAGTTAGTGAGTGAGTTAGTGAGTGAGTGAGTTAGTGAGTGGGTTAGCGAGTGGTTCAGCAGCTGAGTCGTGCTGCTGGAGGGTTTAACAACGTTGTAAATATTTACGTCTGACACAAACACCCCTTTAGTATAGATACCATTGATATCTCTCAATCATCCTCATCCTACTGCCCCCTGTTAAACGTCGCATATTAACTTGCCCGTTGTTCTTGTCCCCTGGCGTTTGTCTGTGTCCGTGTGCCCTGCAGGTCCATGTCCAACCGGGAATTCCGAACTCCAGAGTCAGAAGAGGTGATGGTCAGGGCACAGACGCAAATACAAAGGTCCCCCTGGTAGCCTCTAGCAGGCTGTTGGGAGGGGGGCAATTGCTGTTAAGTTGTGGTATTGAGTAGCAGCACGCACACACACACAGACACGGACACACGGACATACACACACACGGGCACACACACACAGACACACAGACACATACAGACACATACAGACACACAAGCGAGCGTCATCCGGTAGAAATATACCGCAGTGGAACTGCTGAACTGCTGCTGTATCTTTCTACCTGATGACGATTGTTTTTGTGTTGCGATCGAAACATCGTGATCTATTACTTATTTTGTCAACCTACGTGAATTTACCGAAAGAACCAAAGAGCGTGGATTCCTGCGGTCACGAAAGCAAAAAAACCGAGATTGAACCCCCTCTACGGCAGAGGTCGCAAACGGGTTTTGATTCCTTACCCGTACCCGTACCCTGCCGCACCAGGGTCGCAAACGGGTACCCGTACCCGGCCGGGTACGGGTACGGGTATCGGGTACCTGATTGCGACCTCTGGGATGAAGCCATGTTGCAGGCGCGGGTGGGTTGATTCTAGGAACTTGAATTGTGAGAAGAGACAAGACGTTGGGAAGTGAGTGACAAACAGTTATTCACCAGTGACTCACGGCCTACCCGTACCCGGCCGCACCAGGGTCGCAAACAGGTACCTGTACCCGTACCCGACTGGGTACGGGTAGCTGGGTATCGGGTAGGGTACGGGTATCGGGTACCCGGTTGCGACCTCTGCTCTACGGGGAGGGTTTCCACACAACAACTATGAGATCTTTTAACAGACTGCGAGTCAAAAAGCTCAACCTCATCGATGATGCCTCATTCTCTCACCTGAGGACGGTTGCTTTCGTTGCGATCGAAACGTCGTGATCCACTAATTTGTCGACCTACGTGGCTTTACCGAAATGATTTAAGAGTGTGGATTCTCAGCGGTCATGAAAACTTCGAATCGAGATTTCAAAAGTTTTGTTCACGACGACGGCATTCGCCCTCGTGGCTGCTGCTTGGACGACACGTCGACGGGATCAAGTTCAAGTTCATTGATTAGGTACAAGCCCTGTGAGCCATTCGGCTCTTGAATCGGGTGCAACCGCAACAAACAAAAAACATGAACATGAACAAGAAACCATCTTAAAGTGACTAAGTGCAAACAGAAAATGTGTGTGAGTGAGTGGGTGTGTGAGTGAGTGAGTGAATGAGTGGGTGTGTGAGTGAGTGTGTTGTTGAGTGAGTGGGTGATTGGGTGAGTGGGTGGGTGAGTGTGTTAGTGGGTGGGTGAGTGTGTGGGTGAGTGAGTGAGTGAGTGGGTGGGTGAGTGGGTGAGTGAGTGGGTGGGTGAGTGGGTGAGGAGGATCAAGTTCAAGTTCATTGATTAGGTACAAGCCCTGTGAGCCGTTCGGCTCTTGAATCTGTTGCAACTGCAACAAACAGAAAAACAAAAACACGAACAAAAAACATCTTAAAGTGACTACGTGACTGAGTGCAAACAGAAAATTCAAGAAAAGACAGTAAAATATTGCAGAATAAGCACCGTGCACAAAAAATGTGCAAAAATCCCAGTGGGATGCAAGTCAAACAACAACAACCACAAGACAACTTATATTAAGGCCATCAGTCTAACTCTGTACTACAACAAACAAACATGGCTAAACCAAAAAACTAAACGAAAATCACCAAAATAAAGCCATAAAAGCAATGAAACAGTGATCATAGGAACTGTGACCGAATTTTCACAATAAACGACCTAAACAACATGTACCACCTTTCGATTTAAAGCTTTCGTGACTGCAGGGATTCATCTTCGTGGTTCTTTCGGTAAAGTCACGTAGAAGGGAAGTATTATATTATTTTATTATGTTTTATTTTTATTATTTCATTACTTCCCTTCTACGTGACTTTACCGAAAGAACCGAGAAGAACATGTACCACCACCAAACTCTACAGAGATGATCCGCGCCATGTGGGCTGAGAAGTTTGTGTGCGCGGCGGTGCAATTTTTTAACTTCCGTTTATTCGGGGAACCCTGGAGGTCCCGCTATGAGGTTCATTTCCTACCCCCCCCCCCTTTTTCAGGCATAGCTGTCAACGCCACTGCTATCTATATGGTGGATGTCAGGATCGTCGGCTCGTATCAACCGGATGCTCAGATGCTCCAGTTCGGGACGATTTGCGGTGGCCAATACAACGTCTCCGTCACGAGCTTCAGCATCCTGAGCTGTAAGTTCGACAGAGTGGAGTAGGAGTTTGTGTGATCTTCACCTGTTCTACAGAGTGAGTGAGTAGAGTTTGTATGATCTCCCCCTGTTCTACAGAGTGAGTGGAGTGGAGTTTGTATGATCTCTCCCCTGTTCTACAGAGTGAGTGAGTGGAGTTTGTATGATCTCCCTCTGTTCTAAAGAGTGAGTGAGTGGAGTTTGTATGATCTCCCCCTGTTCTACAGAATGAGTGGAGTTTGTATGATCTCCCTCTGTTCTACAGAGTGAGTGAGTGGAGTTTGTATGATCTCTCCCCTGTTCTACAGAGTGAGTGGAATTTGTATGATGTCCCCCTGTTCTACAGAGTGAGTGAGTGGAGGTTGCATGATCTCCCCCTGTTCTAAAGAGTGAGTGAGTGGAGTTTGTATGATCTCCACCTGTTCTACAGAGTGAGTGAGTGGAGGTTGTATGATCTCCCCCTGTTCTAAAGAGTGAGTGAGTGGAGTTTTTATGATCTCCCCCTGTTCTACAGAATGAATGAGTGGAGTTTGTATGATCTCTCCCCTGTTCTACAGAGCGAGTGGAGTGGAGTGGAGTTTGTATGATCTCTCTCGTGTTCTACAGAGCGAGTGAGTGGAGTTTGAATGATCTCCCTCTGTTCTACAGAGTGAGTGAGTGGAGTTTGTATGATCTCCCTCTGTTCTACAGAGTGAGTGAGTGGAGTTTGTATGATCTCCCTCTGTTCTACAGAGTGAGTGAGTGGAGTTTGTATGATCTCCCTCTGTTCTACAGAGTGAGTGAGTGGAGTTTGTATGATCTCTCCCCTGTTCTACAGAGCGAGTGGAGTGGAGTTTGTATGATCTCTCTCGTGTTCTACAGAGCGAGTGAGTGGAGTTTGAATGATCTCCCCCTGTTCTACAGAGTAAGTGGAGTGGAGTGGAGTTTGTATGATCTCCCCTGTTCTACAGAGCGAGTGGAGTGGAGTTTGTATGATCTCCCCCTGTTCTATAGAGTGAATGAATGGAGTTTGTATGATCTCCCCCTGTTCTACAGAGTGAGTGAGTGGAGTTTGTATGATCTCACCCTGTTCTACAGAGTGAGTGAGTGGAGTTTGTATGATCTCTCTCCTGTTTTACAGAGTGAGTGAGTGGAGTTTGTATGATCCCCCCTGTTCTACAGAGTGAGTGAGTGGAGTTTGTATGATCTCTCTCCTGTTCTACAGAGTGAGTGGAGTTTGTATGATGTCCCCCTGTTCTACACAGTGAGTGAGTGGAGGTTGCATGATCTCCCCCTGTTCTACAGAGTGAGTGAGTGGAGTTTGTATGATCTCCCCCTGTTCTACACAGTGAGTGAGTGGAGGTTGCATGATCTCCCCCTGTTCTACAGAGTGAGTGAGTGGAGTTTGTATGATCTCTCTCCTGTTCTACAGAGTGAGTGGAGTGGAGTTTGTATGATCTCCCCCTGTTCTACAGAGTGAGTGGATTGGAGTTTGTATAATCTCTCCCTGTTCTACAGAGCGAGTGAGTGGAGTTTGCATGCTCTCCCTCTGTTCTAAGAGTGCGTGGAGTGGAGTTTGTATGATCTCCCCCTGTTCTACAGAGTGAGCCGAGTTTGTATGGTCAGCAGTGGTCATAGCAGTCGTAGTGTTGCTTGGGAGAGCAGTTGGTGATAGCAGTCGTAGTGATGAATGGGGCATCTGTGGTAACAGCAGTCGTGGTTATGATTGGTAACAGCAGTGGTGATAGCAGTCATAATGATGATTGGGGCATCAGTGGTGACAGCAGTCGTGGCGATGATTGGGACAGCGTTGGCTGACGGCAGTCGTTTGCGATGCAGCGTGCCGTGCGAGTGCCCAGGTCGAGTGCTGCTACTGCTACGGCGAGTTCCTCCACTGGGCTCCTGCCACTTGCGGCTCGTCCAAGCCGTGCCCGGACGGCACGAACTGGACCCCCGGGCCGACCACCTCCTCCTCCTCCACCTCCAACTCATCCTGCCAGTGCATCCAGGGGCCCCTGACGGACGGGACGCAATGCATGGGCAGGAGAAACGTGACGCTGGACCCCAACGTTGATTGTTACTTCACCACCGCCAGCACTGCCACCACCACCACCACTACCACCACCGCCACCACTTCCAGCACCACCAGCACCACCACGACTATGACCACAACTACCACTGCTATCACCACTGCTGGGCCAATCACCACTACGACTGCTATCACCACTGATGCCCCAATCACCACCACGACTGCTACTACTACTGCTCCCCCAATCACCACCACGACTGCTACTACCACTGATGCCCCAATCACCACCACGACTGCTACCACCACTGCTGCCCCAATCACCACCACGACTGCTACTACCACTGATGCCCCAATCATCACTACGACTGCTTCTACCACTGCTGCCCCAATCATCACCACGACTGCTACTACCACTGATGCCCCAATCACCACCACGACTGCTACCACCACTGCTGCCCCAATCACCACCACGACTGCTACTACCACTGCTGCCCCAATCACCACCACGACTGCTACCACCACTGATGCCCCAATCATCACTACGACTGCTTCTACCACTGCTGCCCCAATCATCACCACGACTACCACTGATGCCCCAATCACCACTACGACTGCTACCACCACTGATGTCCCAATCACCACCACGACTGCTACTACCACTGATGCCCCAATCATGACCACGACTGCTACCACCACTGATGCCCCAATCATCACCACGACTGCTACTACCACTGATGCCCCAATCACCACCACGACTGCTACTACCACTGCTGCCGCAATCATCACCACGACTGCTACTACCACTGATGCCCCAATCACCACCACGACTGCTACCACCACTGCTGCCGCAATCACCACCACAACTGCTACCACCACTGATGCACCAATCACCACCACGACTGCTACCACCACTGATGCCCCAATCACCACCACGACTGCTACCACCACTGATGCACCAATCACCACCACGACTGCTACCACCACTGCTACCCCAATCACCACCACGACTGCTACCACCACTGATGCACCAATCACCACCACGACTGCTACCACCACTGATGCACCAATCACCACCACGACTGCTACTACCACTGATGCCCCAATCACCACCACGACTGCTACCACCACTGCTGCCGCAATCACCACCACAACTGCTACCACTACTGATGCACCATCACCACCACGACTGCTACCACCACTGATGCCCCAATCACCACCACGACTGCTACCACCACTGCTGCCCCAATCACCACCACGACTGCTACTACCACTGCTGCTCCAATCACCACCACGACTGCTACCACCACTGATGCCCCAATCACCACCACGACTGCTACTACCACTGATGCCCCAATCATCACCACGACTGCTACTACCACTGATGCACCAATCACCACCACGACTGCTACCACCACTGATGCACCAATCACCACCACGACTGCTACTACCACTGATGCCCCAATCACCACCACGACTGCTACCACCACTGCTGCCGCAATCACCACCACGACTGCTACCACCACTGATGCCCCAATCACCACCACGACTGCTACCACCACTGCTGCCCCAATCACCACCACGACTGCTACTACCACTGCTGCCGCAATCACCACCACACTGCTACCACCACTGATGCACCAATCACCACCACGACTGCTACCACCACTGATGCCCCAATCATCACTACGACTGCTATGACCACTGATGCCCCAATTATCACTACCACTGTTATCACCACTGCTGCCCCAATCATCACCACGACTGCTACTACCACTGCTGTCCCAATCATCACCACGACTGCTACCACCACTGCTGCCCCCAATCACCACTACGACTGCTATCACCACTGCTGTCCCAATCATCACCACGACTGCTACCACCACTGCTGTCCCAATCATCACCACGACTGCTAGCACCACTGCTGTCCCAATCATCACCACGACTGCTGTCACACTGAGCACAACATTAACAACAGTTGCGGGCAACACAACCGCTCCCGTCGCAACCAACACGACCGTTCCGGCGACAACCACCGGTTCGCGAGCAGCACGACCGCCTTTGTCTTCCCTGTGACGACGACGTTGGCTATGCCAAGTGTGACAACCGCAGCAACAACAACAACAACAAACGGAACGGCAGCAACCGCCACCACCACCGCCACCACCACCGCAGCAGCGATGCCGACCACTTCCACAGCAACAGCCGTCTCGCAGCGGCCATCTTGTCCCACTGTGGATGGTAAGGGCAGCCATTTTGTCGTGTTTTTGACAAGCGCACTTCGTAATTTATTTCTCTTCACTTTGAAACCCAACTTTTTGTTGCCGTGGCGATGATGAGCAAGCGTGCGTCATGGGCTTGTCATCCGTTGACGTGTTTGGTCGTGATGATAGCAGTCGTGGTGATGATTGAGTCGACCTAGGGGAGGCCCAGGACTGGTTCAGATAATTGTCACGGGCGGTGTTGGCCATGAGCGGGAATCAAACTCGGGTCGCCGGGTTCATAGTGTACACACTCACAGACACACACACACACACAGACACACACACTCACAGACACACACACACACAGACACACGTACAGACACACACACTCACAGACACACACACGTACAGACACATACACACACAGACACACACACTCTCACGGACACACACACACACAGACACACATACACAGACACACGTACAGACATACACACACAAACACACACAGACACACACACTCACAAACACCACAGACACACTCACAGACACACACACACATAGAGACACACGTACAGACACATGCACACA